>NW_015386813.1:606935-642471 GCF_001527695.2 Protobothrops mucrosquamatus
CGTTACACATACATTCTAAGCATTTTTCCCCGCCCCTATTTTGGGGTCATGGTTCACATCTTCCAATTAACTTGGAAGATGTGATTTACTTCCGGTTTCTTTTTCCCGGGCTTTCACTGTTGCCTGATTTAACTATAAAAATACCAGACAGTTCTGCATATTGTCAAAGCAAGAATATACAGTATTTGCAGCGTTGACATAGTCTTTGTCACTATTCCTGGAGTTGGGGAAGATCAGCTAGTTCAGGGGTCTTCAAACTTGGCCCTTTTTTGACTTGTGGATTTCAACTCCCAGAATTCCTCAGCCAGGCACGCATTAGACCCCTGCATTAGGAGCATTGCTGGCTGAGGAATTCTGGGAGTTGAAGTCCACAAGTCAAAAAAGGGCCAAGTTTGAAGGCCCCTGAGCTAGTTCATGAAACAAACTGAACCTTCAACCCAACTAAAATCCAGAGGCTGCTTTCATATAACATGCTGGGCCCAAACCCATTCAGCTATATTATGGCACTGGCTTGATCAATGGGATATACTAAGGCTGAATTCCCACAAAACCCACCATCACAGTCTCCCCAGCCCATTTAGGATTGACATTGTCTGTGATGCAGAAACAGCATTCTCCCTCTTGGGAGAATCACACTTCTCTAGGTCTTTTTGCACTTGGAGATTAGACATTGCAAAACTGAAGAATCCCTGTTAAAATCAGAAGTCTGGGTGTGAGTTTCATTCCTATCAGGGCTAGGAATTTGGTTTTGTTTCTCAAAGAAAAAGAATAGACCACCTGATTATAATGAAGGGGAAAATATTGTCCTTTTTTGAAAGCAATTCATTTGCTTTCTTGGATGATTAATGAATTAAAGATAGAGTATATTTATTTTATAGCCTGATTATCTTTGTGCAATAAATCTAAACACTAGTATCTGCCAATACTGGAAAACTAGCCTATTTTTCCTCTTTTTAAAAAGCACTACAAGCTAAGCTGGACTTCTTATCTCTCCAGTTTTTAAGAAAATAAGATATATTTTTGGCATCATATTATCAGGCTTCTTGAAATCCAAACCAAAAAGGAAATAAATTAGTCGGAGAACTAGCAGAAAACGGTTATACAGAAGTTTTTACTTTTGCTCCGTTTGCAAAAAGAAGAGCTGACGATTGAAATCCTGTGGAAATAAGCAACAATAGAATGTGTGCATGTGTATTTATACACACATGTACACACAGACCTGGAGGAAATCAGGTGGAGCGAATAGGTTTATGCTCTACTTGAGTTCCTCCAATATATTTATTCTCCACTTGATTTCTTTCAATTTTTAAAACCTTTAACATGGGATTGGCTAAGGAAGAATGAGGTCTGTTTGAATGTTTCCTACAGTTGTGCAGTGTATTGGAGTTGATGTTGTGGTGACACAAATTTCCAATGTCTTTTTGCAAGGAGATTTCATGCCATTCAATGGAATTGTGTGGAACGTTGTGTGAATAATTGCAATTACAGACAGAAGGAAAGTGGATTTAGAGTGCAAAACACTTGATCGTTATTAAACATTTCAGTTCCAGGAGACTTTATCTGTGAAATTTGTTCAGCTTCCTAGATTAGCTTAGACTAAACTTTGGGGTTTCTTGGATAACCTTGTGGTTGTCAACTGTCCCATTCAATCACCTAGCAAAGAAAACCATGACGGTGGTTTTTAACCAAGACTGACAATCATCTCCTCCTCCTCCTCCTCCTCCTCCTCCTCCTCCTCCTCCTCTCCTTCCCCCCACCCAAGGTTGGTTAGCTACAATCCTCCATTGAGGATAAATGAAATCTATCTTGAGTCAAGCTGAATTTGAGGTCTACTTAGATGCCCTGAAGTTGTTTTCTTGGCAACAATGTAGTGGTGGGTTACCATTGCTTTCTTAGAAGATATCTGTGCTGGTAGTATTCACTGTGGTATTTAGCAGGCCTGACCCAGCTTAGCTTTAAGATCAACCAAGGTGGATCTGTTACGATCACCTGCCAAGAGGCCAGAGACCAACAGAAGAATCCCTATCTGGACACTGCAAACTTGGTTTTCTGAAACACAATTCGTAAGAAGGCTGTCTTTATAGTTTTGGTATTAAATACCTTCCTGACCCTATTTCCCCCACAACTACAACCCTGTGAGGTGGCCTGGGCTGAGAGAGAGTGACTGCCTTAAAGTCTCCCCAGTGGCTTTCATGGCTAAGATGGGACTCTTGTTTTCTAGCCTGGTGTCTTAACCACTAGACTTTCTCTCTCTTAATGCTCGCTATACTCTGGGGAGTGGGATAAGGTGCATTCATAAAAGTTTTAACTCTGTAACGTTAAGAACTTAAGATCATATATCTGGAAGCCACCCAGTTTGGAGAAGTCTTCACTAAACCATAATATGGTTTGTTTAGTCTGGCTTGTTGTGCTAGGTGAGCTCAGCCAGGGTGATTTATTTTTTAAAAAAAGCACAAGGTTAAACCATGGCTTAGCAGGATGCATGAATCAGTTCCACATCTTCCATTTTAATCAACCCACAAGCATGTCCATACTAGCATTCTCTGCCAGTTATGAAAGTAGCGAAGTAGGGTTTTCCAGGAAACTTTGAATTGTAATTTTTGGAAGGAAGTAGCTGTGAAAATCAGGATGATTTGCATGTGTTACATTTTTTTAGACCGTTTTTCAAAGGAGAGTTTAGGAGGAATGCTTTCTAATCAATGTTGTGAATGAAATTCGGAAAGAGTACCAGTTGAAAACAAACTGTCACAGTTGTCCAAGGTATCCCTTTCCAAATGATGAATAGGAACGCTCTTCTGGAAAAAAATTAAGCAGTGGGACACCTTCCAGAAAAAAAAACCTTTGGGTTGAAAAATTTCCCGCACGGTTTGCCTCTTGGTGTGTGCATTATAACTAGATGTGACATGCCTATATTGGATTAGCCTGATCGAGATTTCCAGATGTTCCATAACCCTATCGTGTTTATGGCACTGATTAGCCCCTTTTAATTGCACAGGTAGTCCTTGATATACAGTCATTTATTTAGTGGCCATTCAAAGTTACAATGGCAATGAAAAAAGTGTTTTATGACTATTTTTCACACTTACGACCATGGCAGCAGCCTTAGGATCACGTGATCAAAATTCAGACGCTTAGCAACTGGGTCAGGTTGAAATATTCCATAGTCATGTGATCACCTTTAGCGACCTTCTGACAAGCAAAGTCAATGAGGAAGCCATATTACTAAGTTAACCACTGCCATGGAACGAAAGGTCATAAAATGGGACACAACTCACTTAACAACTGTCTCACTTAGCAACAGAAATTTTGGGCTCAGTTGTGGTCGCAAGTTGAAGATTACCTGTAATCTTCAACCTATATCATCTCAGACAGGTGATTGTCTAGTCTCTTCTTAAAAACTCCAGTGATGGAGCGCCCACGATTTCTGGGGGCCAGCTGTTCCACTGGTTAATTGTCCTCACTGTCAGGAAGTTTCTCCTTAATTCCAGGTTGCTTCTCTCTTTGATCAGTTTCCAACCATTGTTTCTCCTCCTTCCTTCTGGTGCTTTGGTGAACAACCTGGCCACTTCTGCCTCGTGGCAGCCCCTCAGATACTGAACACTGCTATCATGTCTCCCCTATTTCTTCTTTTCTTTAGACTAGCCAAACCCAAGTCCCGTAGCTGTTCTTCGTATGTTTAGGCATTCTTTTACAAATCCAAGCAGTGTCATAGGAAAAGCTACATCCTTTAGCAAACGATTGCTACACCCATAACTAGCATTGCTTTTTGGGTTCCACAGACATTACATATCGGCAAGCACCCCTAAATTTTGCTATGGTATTTTTTGCATCTTTTATCCATCTGTACCCTGTTTTCTACTGATTTAAAAACTAAGAAGGAGGGGCCTTTTGGGATAACACTCTATGTTAACTTTATAATATATCTCAGTGATTTCAAGTTGAGAAATGTTAGTTTGTATACTCCAGTCTGAATGGTTCCTTTATAGTGTGGAGTTGTGTTCTTGAATTCTCTGCCCCCAGTGTTGTTAGTAACCAGTCATTTGGATCATTTTAAAGAGTGAACCAATTCATGGAGAATTAGGCTATCAGTAGCTATTAGCCTTGATGGTCATCTACAACTTCCTGTATTACCCAAAAATTTAGCCAAAATAACAGGTGTTGAAGAGTATCAGCAGAAGAAGACAATTGCTCTGTTATCCATGCCTGTAACTTTCATGAATGAACTTAACTGGACATTGAGATACGGAGTGACAGATTCTATGTGTCCTTGGAGTATATAATAGGTAGTCTTTGTATCACACCTATTCATTTATTTACATGTCCACTAGAGTAATGATGAATCTATCAGCTATTCAATGATTGAACTTTTCCAGCTCTTTAGGAAGGAGATTATGATTAAGGAAAAGACAGCATTTGCAACTCAAGCTAAGAAAAATCTAGTATCTCTGTGTGCTTTAAAGGGTTTTTTCCCCCCCCCCTCTCCTCTCAACAGTAACTGCAGAGAAAATGCGGGCAATTTCCTTATTTTTAAACATGTTCTCTTGGATTTAAATTTCTGGACTGCTTGTCTCTTGGCTGTTTTTCTTCTTCAAGCTGTGTTAAGCCATTAAGATTCAAAGGATAAGTGTTTCTTTTTCGTTTTTTTTTTTTTCAAAATATGAATTATTTCTTTCAGAAATGACACTATTTGGCACAATCAAGCACCGTAGAAAAAGAAAAAGAAGTAAAATCACTACAGATTCTTTAGACAGCTTTCAAGAGGCAGCGTATTCATTTCTTCAGAGTTTTGAAACGCAATTGATTGGGCTTTTATTTTCCAGTAGAAAAACCATGTCTATATTCAGATAGACATATTTGAAAGTAATGCTTCTGGTTCTTAAATAGTACCCTGCTTAACATCCTGATTCAGTCTTCCCACCATTTTAATTAGGGTTCAGCTACTTGTTCTCACTAGAAACTACATTAAAGCTAATTACTTTATGGTGTCAAACCAATGAAATAATAGTGAGATTCTCCCCCCTCCCCCCCCCTCTCTCTCTCTCTCTCTCACACACACACACACACACACACACACACACACACACACGGTGTTTTTTCAGCCAGCTTCCTTATTTGGGGTATAGATTCTAATGTACAGTTCCCTGTAACAGCTGTAAGGGAAAAACTAAGACAGATGTCACTTTTCATTAATAGATCATTATCATCAACCCTTAGGTCTGCAGACCTAACATTACATTGCTGTCACCTCCAATATCTCTTTCATGAGAACAGGTATGGATGATTTACACGACACAAAACAAGGGCTTAATTTCTCAAATTTGAAATGCTTTCATTATAATAATCTGGTCCTCCCAAAATTGTAGACGGTAGTCTGATTCAAAAAAAATGTTATTGCAGTCCTTCTCTATCAAAAGATTAGCTCATCATTTTGCCATTTCACACATAACACTGGTTTTTTTTCCCCTTGGTTTGATGGGTTTCTTTCTTTATCTTAGCTGAAGTGACCTTTTCTGAGCACTCTTGGGGGAAAAAATTCAAAAGCCAGCAAGTTTTTAAAAACTTTTTTGAAATATATAGAAATATATAGTTATGAATGTGTGATAACGTTAATTAACACTTCTGGAGAAATGCAAACTTTTTGCCATAGTTTTTTTATCTGTGCTTTCAAGTAGGGAGAGGGAGAGAGAGAGAGAGAGAGAGAGAGAGAGAGAGAGAGAGAGAGAGAGAGAGAGAGAGAGAGAGAGAGAGAGAGAGAGAGAGAGAGAGAGAGGGAGGGGTGGGGAGAAAGGTATACATCAAAATAATGTAATTCTGAATGGAAAGGATACTGTTGTGTTTGAGTGCGAATGAACACAACGGAACCACTTCCACCAAATGTACGTATTGAACAGGCTTCCTGCTAAGCTCTATTGTGTATGGTTATAACATTAGCCAAAATGAAATGTCAGTTTACATTTTTAAAATAAGCATATATAAATAAATAAATGCTCGAAAACTCAGTATTCTCCCACCCAAACACTCAATGTTGCCAGCTTAGGGGATGTTTTGGTGGTATTTCCATTGACTTGTATACTGCACAGATCAGAAAGAGGGCTGAGAAAATATATACAGACCCCTCACGTCTTGGACATTAACTGTTTAAACCTCTCCGCTCAGGACACCTCAATAGGGCATTGCATGCCAAAACAACTAGACACAAAGATGTCTAGTTGTTTCTCTTGTGCCATCACTCTGCTGAACACCTAATTACCACCACATAAGACCTGCCTTATGGTCTAACTATATTTATCCATGTTGTATGGCTGTAGTATTATTATTATCCTTCCCATCTTCTTTACTGCCCCCTCCTATTGTTGTCATTATTATAACTATTATTACTCTGTTGTTTTGCCCGTAAACTGAGAGCTTATGCGCTGGAGACAAATTCCTTGTGTGTCCAATCACACTTGGCCAATAAAGTGTTCTGTTCTATTCTAAATAATGGTGTTCTTTTGAAGCTTTATTTTTTTTTTAAATTATGGAGTCATCTTATAGTCCCAAAGGTTGCTTATCATAGAATTCTCTCTGCATGGATTTCCTGGGAAGAAAATGGGCAATGGAGTACTGGATATGTTTATATATCTCTAAATTTGTTGGAGATTGCTTGATTGTCTTGCTGATTACAATTTGACAGGGAGGTGACTGCTCATTTCCTTGATTTTGGAAAAATCTGCAGATGCTTTGTGCACATAACCTTTGGGACTAAGTATGAAAAATGGTCATAGGTCACCTTTTACAATGCTGTTTTAACTTGAGCAGTCAGTATACGAATTGTTGTAAGTTGAGGACTACCTGTAATAAGTTTTGAAAAGTATTGTGGGGAAGGGTAATTAATTTGCAACTTTAGAAACAAAGGAAGTTGGACTGGTTGTTGAGGCACTGAATCAAAGTATTGCTACTTGAAAGATAAGAATTGAGGTAATTGGTGGATCTGGGAATGAATCCAAAAATGGCTAGTGCCAAGGAGAGGTTTTTTTTTTCTTCCAATAACTTCAGTGGACTTTGAATTAGGCCTTGATTTCTGAGTCATTGCCGCTGGGAAGGAGGGGACTGTGCTGCAATCTAGTGGACTTACTGTTGGAGGTGAGCCATGATCTGTCTTTTACACAACAGTTCCATGTGCAAAGCCTGCCTCCCAGCTGTTTGTCTTCGGTGAGAAGAGACAGAGAAACAAAAATGTGACCACGGAAATTTTAGTAGTAGCATCTAAAGAGCTGCCACAGCAGATGGGCCATTGCAAAAGACATTATATCCCCTTTAACTGATTTATAAAACAGTGCAAGCTAGAAAAACTGTTGTATGACTAGGAAGATAATCTCATAGCATTTGAAAGAAGCCAACCAGTTCTTTGAAGTTTTCTGCATGCCTACAGTTGCTTCCTACGACTGGTGTGACCGTGGCTTGTGGCGTGGAATCCTGATGACTTCCACTCATGATTTTAAAGCCCACATTTCTAGCTTATTGAAATATGGAAATCCCACTGAAAATACCTCAGAAATGTAATACTGGATGGCAAGGTAGATAGGATTTGTTTTCTACGTACCTTTGAGCTCTTCCTCATTTCAGTTGTAAACCATTTGTCCTATGATGGTCCACAATTTATAGGCAGTATAACAAAATTTAGCTGTGTTCAAGGAGATTGAATCGTGCTGAACTGATAACCACTATACATTAAAAAAAATCAGAATTTCTTGGGTGTTTTATGAGGTGGAAACTATACAGCAGCTCTTGAGTCCTTATAGAGGCTAAAGTATGGCAGGACATGAGCTGCAGTATCAATGACCCCTTGTCCACTGGGGCACAGTCTCAGCTCATAGGGAAGGGTTTTTTTGTATCAGCTCTCCAGAAGAGTGTTGAAGCATGTTAATGTTAGTGCTCTCTGGAATTTGGAAGCAGTTGGGTTGTACAAATATCTGACTGGTTTGTAAAAAAAAAAAGGGGGGGGCCTTGACTGCTCAAAAATTAAAATAAACGTTCTTGGGTATAGCAGGCTGATTCTGTTGGATTTCCATGTCTTTAACATCTTGCTGATGTGCGGAGTGAATGCTCAATACACAGAGTAAACAAACTTTTCATTATTTGTATGAAGTATGCCTCTGCCAGTATAGGAAAATGTTGAAACCAGCATTGAAATTTGCCTAGTTTGTGCTAATGCCTTATAATAAATCTCCAGGTTGTGCTTAAGACACTGCGGCGTGCAATTTATTCTAAAACTGCACTTACTGTATTTTATGTCCTTTTGTAATTGGTTGTTTCATCTGATTCTGATTATATTCATGTATAATAGCGACAGGCTCCAGATAGGAATTAAGAATTATCGAATGAGGAAGTTTTGGGGGGAATTAAGGCCTTAAGCATCCATAGTAGATATATGTTATGATATTTAGAAATACATCCAAAATGTGCTGTAATCAAATCTTGAAAACAAATTGACTGATAAATCAAACCCTGAAAAGAAATTGGCCAATAAATCAAATCTGGAAAAAAAACACGGAGTGACAGATAAATCAAGTCTGTAAAGGAAACTAGACCGATTGCTCAGCGTCATGATATGTTTATTAAAATAAGAATCTACTTTGTACATGGCTCAGTTTTTGCTTTCCGCAATCATGTTAATTAAGCACGAGCAGTTCTTGTGCACATAATATGGGCAAACGGATACATGCACGTATAAAGCAGCAGATGAATATTTTTCAGAGGTTTGGTCTTCTTCTAAATATTCTTGGTAAAATTCCCTTCTGAGTGAGCGAGCTTGTGTTTGCACCAAAGCGCAAAGGTTACTGATAATTTATACTAAAGATACCTCTTCAATTCTTGTTTCTCCTCCCAAGCAAGCACAAACTCTTCAGATGACTCAAGGTCATTGGCTGAGTCCAATTTTATGTTAAGCAATTATACAAGGTTTTGGGTAGACATTGAGCTTGTATACTAATTTTGGAACTCTCTTCAACCTCTTCTGCATGGGTAGAAAACATAGCCTGGGCGTTGCAAATAGCTTGCCACCATTTTGTGGTGCTCTTTTTGTAGTTTTGGAGATGTTTAGCTATCCCAGAATCTTTTCAGAAATATGGCAATTTGTGGAATTGCCCTTACTACACAATTCAGGTGTGACTATCAGGCAATATAATTTGCAAATCCCTAGCTTTCTTTTCTTAAAAGTTAATAGGCATCTTAATGCCCTCTAGAGTCTTATGAATGGTGACTCCCATATATTGTCTTTTCTCACGATGGTTGCATTGATGGGAGTTTTAGTTCTAGAAATCTGGAAGACACCCTATTGTCTAATCCTGTGTAATGAGGGGCAAATTACTTCATTGTATTAGCAATACGGTAAAGATGCTTGTTATTTTTTTCCCCCAAAGCTTAATATCTCCAAACAAGTCCACAACAAAAATTGAATCCATCTGTTTGAAGATTTGAAAGGAACAGTTTACGAAATACCCTTGCTTGCTTTGATGTTGATCACAGGTCCAAAGATGAGAAATTAGACAATCACTACTCTAAGCTCACAATCTGAAAAGGAACACACACACACACACAGACATCTTTTTAAAACATGATTTGCTAAACAAGCTGTTATAGTCTGGTTAGACATTGTGCTATGCCATAATGGGGACGTATGGATATTATTAAGCTAAAAATAAATCAACCATACTATGTCTTAATATGATACCGAATCAGTTATTTGAGTGCTGAAGAGCCATGTTGACTAGGAATGTTAGAATGATTTCAAGAAACCCAGAGGTTAATAATTGGGAAAGTTACAGTAAATGATACTCTTATGTGATTACTTTTAGACTTCCATTCTCCTGATGTATCTGCAAATGGAAGATTGGAGTTCTTCAATTTCTTTCTCACTAAATTATGTTTTATGAACCTGAACCATAAACTGGCTAGTATTGACTAGCTTCCTAAGGCACGGTTCGTCAGTGGCTTGTTTTACTGAATCATAGTTACAAGAAATTGTATTTTATGCAGGTTCAGCCATAATTTAAAACCACAATAAGATAAAAATGATAGTTAAAACTTTGGCTTTTCCTCCTGGGAGAACACAAGAGCAGGGATGGCCCGAAGCTGCAGGATTTATTCACATGACAATAAATCACACAATAAATCATTGCGTCTGAAGCCGGGGAGGGAGAAGAATCAAACTGAATAGTTTCAATATAGTTCAGTGGAGTCCTCTCCTTTTCCCCTCTGTCCAAGTGATGCATGAAAAATGCACTTGAGAATGAAAACGATTTGCTTGTCATTGCTTTAAATGAGTTAATAGAAATGGCAAAATCATACAATGAATTTTTCCATGATTTTGCTATTTCGATTAATAGCAATAGCAATTAATACAATGATTTTTTTTTTTAAAAAAAGAATATGGTGCTGCTCTTTTACAATACATGCTTCTCTTTGCTCTGAGTTTAATGGATCGTTTTGCTAGTGCTGTGTTGCTGAACGGAATGGCAAAAAGGGGGGGAAATGTATAATGAAGGTGCTTCCTGCATAGCTGTTTATGTTCTTTCCAGCTGAAGAGCAACCAGGGGGAAAAGCCACCAGTCTTGGCAGCCAAACCAAGGCCTATTGGAGAGGAGACTGGCCATGTGACGCATCTCTGCATCCCTTGTTTGTTTGAATTAGCCTAGACTAAACCAAGGTATTTACGCAACCTGCACCAGCCTGTGGCAGGCCACACAAAGAATAGCAGCAATCTTCCTTTTGGGGTGTGGGTGTGTGTAATTATTCATCTCGTTTAACTCAAGTGCTTTGACTGCCTCGGATCTGAAACTCCAGGTTTACAGCTGTTTAGACTGCCTGTCGCTCTTGTCTTTCAGCTCAGCCTTGCCAGCTTGAGTTATGGACTGAGGCTACCATCTCAACTCAAAAAAAAATGGTAATTTTTTTAGCTAAGTTTAGTTGTTGACAAGCAAGTAGGAAGGTCCCAACTGTTTGACTCTGAGTGATTATTCAAGGTGCCTCCATAGTTTACTATGATAATGGTCTCCCAAGGTTGTTAACCACAAATGCCATGAGACCCAGCCAACCTAGACAGTGGTGGGGAAGGATGGGCAATGCAATCCACTGGGATCTGTGTCTATCTTAGAGTAGGCAATGACCTTAAAATTGACACGAATCCTCTCCTCAAGGTGGCAACAGATCTAATCTTGTTACAGTATTTTCCTCTCCAAACATTCAATATGAGAACATTTTCTTCTCTGGATCAAAAATAAAGGCACCCTTCTCCAAATGTGGGGTCTCTTTCAGTCTGCCTGGGAGCATCAGTGGAAGATGACCTACAAACGTTTGTCCTTGTCCTTGGTTTGACCAAGTCTCTGTATGTTCTCTTTGACTTTCAGAACAAGGGACTCATGTTTTTCCTGAGTCAACCAGACAACAATATCAGAATTTGAGGTATTCTCATACTCATTTGAACAGCTTGTGTTTATGGTTACCTGCATGTGTGAAAGCATATCTAAGAGGTTGAATACCTTAGTTGAGAGTAGTGTCTAATTATGTAGAAGATGAAATAATACAGAGCATTTAAACAGGGCATTGGAACCTTTAAATAGCACTCACATTCTCAATAATTCTGGATGTAGAGTTGATTACCACTGAACTGATTTCGAGCTTTAGGTATTTAGAAAACTCTGCCTTCCGCTTTCAAAATTTTGAGCGGACACTGCAAACACAAAAAAATGTGTTCAAAATAAGGCCTTGGAATGCCATTTTTAGATTTTTATTGTCCTTGCCATTTACTTTCTAAGTCTGTTATTGACCATGGGAGTAAGCTACCATTGATACCCATCAAGGTTGAGCCTCCATCTATGCCTTGATAGCGCTATTAATTATTTTGCAGTGTAATCTTTTAGAGTAGACCATCTACTAGTGAAAATTCCAGCTTGGGGATGGAATGGGGCCAAAATAAGGGTTTTGTTTATTTCATTTCTGTTTATTTTCTGTATCAACCCATTAGACGAGCACTAAATCAAACCAGATCACCATTCCCTAGAGTTGGCAAAGAAATATCATTTGGTGGCTTCCGATGATGCAGTTGCCATGTCACCGATTGGATTAAAGAGCTCTGCAGGCAGTGGCAGAAAGGAATTCTTGCTGATTAATTACCATCAGATCAAGACTCTGTGTTTGTGAAAAAAGCCCTGGCAGAGAAATTGGAATATAGATGGATTTAGCTTAATGCCTGATAACTTTGCTGCCTAGAGGTAATTTTAACTACGTTGTAGGTGACCCAGTTTGTGTCAAATGTGACCCTCTGAATGGAAGTGAGTTTCTTCTGGTGGAGAGCAAAGGTTGGATAGACAGGTTTAATTTTGAGCTGAAGATAATTTTTGCAGCATGATCCCTGCCCTCTCCCCACCCACCCCCATCTACTCAACCAATTTCAGACCACTTGAAGAAATAATAAGATGAAAGGCTAGGTGTCTATGCATTTTGCCAGGCAGGGCATTATTTCTCCTGGGATACGAATGAGTGAAGTCATTCCTCCACTAAGTATTAGGTATAGGATACCAGAAGGAGCTAGAATCTATTAGTTCTGAAATGCCCTCCGGCAATTAAAAGAAATCAATTCATCCGCTCTAGATCTCCAAATTATTTCTATCCTGTGCTTCTAAATACAGCAGAGGGTTCATATTATGATGATTTAAGATAATTCTCCTCTGTGCTTTTAAGCAGGCAAAATTCCTTAGGCTTGTTTCTTTTATGTACTAGTCCAAGAATTCCTACCTCATGTCATTTTGAAATATGTCTTTTATGGATACTCATCCAATTTTGTTATAATTGCTCTTGTGAAATATTCCTCTACTTCTAATGATTTCTTAGTTTTAAAAAAAATATCCTTCAAAACCATGTAAGGTAGCCAATTTAGCTTTCTCCTCCATCAGTATGTCAATTCCCCTCTAAAATAATTCAAATTGGTGATCATCTGTATCTGTTGGTAATAAATTCCAGAGATTAGATATGTTTGTTCTTTATTTAAAGACAGCCAGATCTTGGGTCAGTAACAATAGTGTACAGAGATTTCATCTACCCAAGTGAAGGCAGTTCTTAAACATACTAGATCATATTGCAGAATTCTCTAGGTTGAAAGAGGTTGAAAAAGAAGGTAAATTGATTTGAACATGACATTCTAGATTCTAGAAGAATAAAAACAGGACAGAAATAAGGAAGCAAGCACAGTAATGAGTTTGGTGGAGGCTGCAGAATTATGGTGCTAAGTACCGTAGCGGGCCCCATCCAAACACATCTAGCAGATGCTAGGTTAGCTAAGACTGTCTTAGATAATTCAAAATATGAGAGAGGACCAAAAAAATAATAATAATAAAGTTCTGAAGAATAACAAGGGGAAATCTTTCTTTGTAAGGGGAAGTTGCTTATGGATTAGGAATATACACAGAGCCGAAGAAAAATAACAATCTTCTTTCAGGCCACATTGTGTACTGGCCCCATTTGACTCAGCTGCATGTTGTGTACAATACATACAGTACTTCTTTCCCTTACTTCCCCAAATTAAGTTGTTTTCTCCTCTGGGTCACAAGGTTGCATCAAAACTAAATTTTGCCATGTTTCTCTTTTTTATTTTTCATTGGCCTTGTCCTGCAGGCAGGTTTCAAAAGCTTCCTTTTGAAGGTGCAGGGTTTAGAAAGTGGATGGAATTTGGCCTTCTGAGATGTGTCTGCTGTTTTTTGGTGATGTTGCATTTTAAAGGAATTGCTCAAAATAGTGAAACTCGAAGCTGAATGGCGAAAGTCAGCCTGAACCTTAGAAAACCCTTTTTCACTGATAGAACCTGGAGTTCTATCACTGAAAACATGTAAACCAGGGGTCTTCAAACTTGGCCCTTTTATGACTTGTGGACTTCAACTCTCAGAATTCCTCAGTCAAGCACACTGGCTGAGGAATTCTGGGAGTTGAAGTCCACAAGTCATAAAAAGGGCCAAGTTTGAAGACCCCTGTTGTAAACAGTGTTTTGCTTCTTCTTGATCTGGATCTCAGCACTCTTTCATCCATTTTACAACCTTCTCAGTCTGCTATTTGGTTTATGAATGGGCTTTAAAGAGCTTAGCTTCATTCCTCAAGTAGGGTGCTAGTTTTATTTTTACTATGGATTTAAAAACAATGCACCAAATCTTGGAAATTATTTGCACTTCCTTTTCAACAACAAATAAACAATGGCAGGCTGCAAAGTCCAGGGGTGATAGAACTCCCAAATTCACTTTAAATTGCATCTAGTCTTGGATCTGCAAGTACAGAGGTAGTACCCATTGATCTGCACTCTTTTAATAGGATGGCATATAGAGATTGCATATTAAGCCACCGATTTGCATAATATTTGCCCATGCCAATAACCCCCCCCCATCCATGAGTATGCATGCAAATTCAGAAATGAATAATAAATTTAAGTAAAAATACTGAACATCATTAAATGCCTCTAATGAAACAGTGCCTTGAGTGAATATATGCTTGTCTTAATGACCAATTTCAAGGATTGTAAAACAAGATGGTAAGACATATAACCATCCCTCATTTCTTTAATGGAAAGGCAGTCTTGAGCTATCTTAGCTAAAATGAATTAACACCTTGGGTGGGAATGATCATATTTTTAAATTTTTGAAGGAATAAGGTGGCCACAAGATTGGTCAATATGGGCAGAGCCATGTCATTAGCACGGATGTGGTTGGCCTTTTAATTTTATTTTTCCTTGACAGACATTGAGTTTCTTAACTACAGCAACTGAACTAGATTAACTTCTCAATGCATGAAGGCTAGTGGAGAGCTTATGCTAGAGCAGCGTTTCTCAACCTTGATGGCTTGAAGACAAGTGAACTTCAAGTCTGGGAATTGAAGACCATACATCTTCAAGCCACCAAGGTTGAGAAACACCATTCTAGAGCATTCAGGAATGTCTGAATGAGGTCCACTGATTTTTTGGGAATATGGATTGAGCAAACTGTCCTGAACTAAGTTGATAACAACTTTACCATTCTAAATTCTAATCGATGTCAAGAACTTTGCTCACTGTGGTGTGACTGGACTCCCAATGACTGCCCCCCCTTTTTTTCCTTCTCTTTCTTTTTTAAGTTAGAAAAGGACCTTAATTCCTCTATTCTATAGAGGAAAGGTGGTCAATCACCTAAATAGGAGCCAGCCGTGTGCTGCAGCTGCCAAAAAAGCCAACACAGTGCTAGGCTGCATTAACAGAGGGATAGAATCAAGATCACGTGAAGTATTAATACCACTTTACAATGCCTTGGTAAGGCCACACTTGGAATCCTGCATGTAGTTTTGGTCACCACGATGTAAAAAAGATGTTGAGACTCTAGAAAGAGGGCAGAGAAGAGCAACAAAGATTATCAGGGGACTGGAGGCTAAAACATATAAGGAACGGCTGCTGGAATTGGGTATGTATAGTTTAATGAAGAGAAGAGAAGAGAGGGGGGACATGATATCAGCCTTCCAGTATCTCAGGGGCTGCCACAAAGAAGAGGGAGTCAAGCTATTCTCCAAAGCGCCCGAAGGCAGGACAAGAAGCAACGGGTGGAAACTAACCAAGGAGGGAAGCAACCTGGAACTAAGGAGACACTTCCTGACAGTGAGAACAATTAACCAGTGGAACAACCTGCCTCCAGAAGCGGTGAATGCTCCAACACTGGAAGTTTTTAAGAAGAAACTGGACAGCCATTTGTCTGAAATGGTATAGGGTTTCCTGCCTGAGCAGGGGGTTGGACTAGATGACCTCCAAGGTCCCTTCCAACTTTATCATCGTTATCATATATATATATTTTTGCATTCAAAGCCAACAGGCCAAGTCACTTGAGAAAGCTTATAATCTTTCTTCCTCTTTTGTCCCTATGGTTCTAATGCTGTTTACAGAGGAGCCCATGAGGGTTGGTGTTTGGGGGAGTGGGGGGAGAGGTAGATAGGCAGCGGGGGAGGCTGACCACATGCATATTTGTTCCTTAGGTTCTCATCCTCTAGGCTAAACTTAGCAATAAACAAACTAGCAATTTCAGGGGCTGGCTGTGAAGGAGTAGCCGGCTGGAATGTCTTTAAAATGAGCTGAGCCTAATGGGTAAGAAATGATTTCTTTGGGGTTTTAGTTAATAATTCTCTCCCATCCAGCTCAGAGCAACAAGGGAAGCGGAGGGGGGGGCATCTCCTTTTGGCATTGCACAAGAAGACAAAACACAAAGAGGAGGAGGAGGAAGAAGAAGAAGAACAAGGTTTTGTAACCCTCCGAGTTACTTCAGGCCATTTTCGTTGCCAGGGATAATAACATCTTAGAAAAGGAAGAAAGTATTTTGACCGGCGATTCACGTGCTGTTTTATGCTTTCTGACACTTGCTGTTTCCCTTGTTCTCCCTTGCTGTGTTTTCTGAATGTACACAATAACATAAAGGTCTTTGCAAGTGCAGGCTTTGAAAATGAGCAGGAAGAAATGTTTTGGACCACATCCAAAGTCCACATCTCTCTGCCTTTTTTTTTCAATGCATCCAGGTCAGCTTGAAGAAAAGGCATCTCTACCTTAAGGAAGGCCCTCCTTAAGGTTAATGTGACACTTACAGCTGCAGTTATCTCTCTCTTTTTTTTTAATTTTATTTTTTTTAGGGTCACAGGGTAACCTGAAAAGCTTAGGCTGCTTTAATGACTAATACAGAGATGCTACACTAGTATGGGGTGTGGTATAGTATGGGGTCTACATAGTTCTCCCAAATGATTTGTGAGGAAGTATGGACTTATTCTGTGCTGGATGTGGCATTTTGTGTGTGTGTGTGTGTGTGTGTAGAAAGAGAGAGGGGAAAAGATTGAGAGGGAGAAAGAGAGAGAGATGTCTTTTGGGTCTGCATATATCATTTAGTCAGTCCCTCTTAAAATATATGTTAATATTTTTCGTCCTAAACTTTATTAGGAAAAATACTGAATATAAGATTCTCCAGGACTATAGATCACTGGGGAAAAATATTTTAACTGGTAAATTTCATATACTATTGCTATGATTATACTGAAGCTGTATTTAAAAAAAATGGAATCAGAGAGCAGGGGAGAAAAGAAAGATTTGATTAGATCTCCTTGGTTTTTAAGCATGTTTTCTCTTCTTGGTCTTAGTCTGCTTTGAATCCCCTCTTGGTTCTTTTCCAACGTTATCCCTCTTCCAGTTAATGATAATGGCATATTGAATCTCAGATTCGCTGTAAAAATAATTAAGTTAAATCTGGCTGGGGACCAAAGTTAGTAGGCCAAGGTAATGTGTCATAAAGGTGTGAAATTTGAACTTTGCATTCTGCAAATTGTGAGTAATCTGACTACTGGACTGAACAAGAATATTGTTGGGGAAGGAACTGTTGGATTCTGGCAATACCTTCAAAGCTACAAAAAGGTATTTAAAAGAAAAATGTTGAGATACCAAGAACAAGCTTGGAATCAAGGAAAATAAGACATTATTATTATTATTATTTAAATTTAAAATTAATAAATCACATGTATATAAACAGGAAGCAAGCCCCAGACTCACTAGCTCTGATGATGTTACCTAATTGGGCAATAAAATGTCTGCAAGCAAACAACCAAACTCAGAGAGCATCAAGGATTCAGCATTTCAATATTCTCTTCTATTGGAAATTGTAAGCATTATCATTTTAATGTAAATTATGAATAATAATAATAATAACCATCATCATCTTACTTCTAATAATAAGGAGCCAAAGTGCTCAAAAAGACAAGCACCCACCACATAACACTCCAAACTCAACAATTGTTGATAAGAAAGACAAAAAAAGTCTGGATAGTGGACGTGGCAGTACTTGGAGACAACAGAAGAGAAGAGAAAGAACTGGAGAAGATAACAAAATACAAAGATTTGCAAATAGAAGTAGAAAGACTGTCACAAAAGAAGGCAAAGATAGTACCAATAGTAATAGGGGGCCTTGAGCGCAATCCCAAAACATCTGGAACACCTTCTGAACATCATCGACACTGACAAAATCACCAGCAGTCAATTGCAACATGAAATTTGGCTGGGAACAGTTTACATCCTGGAAAGATACCTTTAACACCATCAAATATCCACATCTGCCCGTGCTAGGTCCTTGGCAAAGATTAGATAGGTGGATAAAGATGTCAAATCTAGTCTAAACAACTGGTTGACTGTATGAGCAACCATAATATATTTAACTTTTTATAACATCATACTTTAGACTGGCTAACACAAAGTGGAATAGGAACTGTAATACTTCTAGTTCAACTCTTAGATAATAGAGGCATTATATAAGTTGTCATGTCAGGCAAAATCCATTATTTCTTTTCCCCCTTAGCCTTGCTGCCTTAACTGCAAAGATAGCAACTCACTGTGTCACAAATTGCTTGGTACCTCGAAGGAGGAAATTCAATTTTCTTTCAACATTCCAGTTCCTCGTGTCATCAAGGAATGGGGATAAATAACGATCCCAATATTTAACATATAACCAGCCAGTTTGGATGATATGGATGGACAGGTAATAGAGACTCAGGCGATCGATAGCAACACATTTTGATGGTGTTGATTCTCTCTTAAACCACAGGCAGAAAATCGTACAATATTGGTTACTGGGAAGTAATGGTTGAAGGAGTTTTTGCTTTCCATTTCAAACTTCTCAGCTTCCCAAATACAACTGTTTGGCTGGTGTGTATACCAGAATGCAAGACAAGACGAGCTGCACTCAGTAGAATTCTTACATTCTTAACGAGCTTTGCAATTTGCAAAAGGGCCATAGCAAATATATTACAAGTATAACAGAACGACAATGTAATCTTTAAAAAAACAAACAAACATAAGGCAAAATCAACTTCTGTGCTTGTAATTAGAGAAAAGTTCCCAATTAATACTGCAAATAATAGGTTCTGCAGTATTATTAACCAGTTGGCAGTCCCGATATTTATTAATCTATGGCAGCTCTAATAATTTTCATAAAGAGGCATGCAGTTATGCCTCTTTCCAAGCGGTGGGTATGCTTGGCTGGGGTTTATGAATGGCTGTTGGGGATCCACTCTAGTGGTCTCTAAAGCTGTAAATTCCTTGACCTTGTCAAACGAGATCAGTTGGGATGATGCTGGTTCCAGTCTCTTCTGTGGAATTTTATTTCCAGAATCTGAGGCATGATATTACTGCTTCCCTTGCCTGTATGTCCTTCAGTTTAAGCTACCTGGTGTGGAAAAATGCCTGAAGGACATGTTAAAGTCAGATGTAGTGAACAAAGCACCTCTGTTCTATCTTTTCTCCCCCTGTGCTGGTGACCATCAGTAGAATCTGAAGGACAACACAGGGACTTAGGGATTTTTAACCTATAACTCAGTTCACTTCCTTCATGGAGAAGTTCTCCTCCAGTGGAACTAGCTCTCCCCCAGAAAGAAGAGCAGGGTTCTCATTATTCATATTCATAAAGTTGGATATGACCTGGATATGTTCAGGCAGGTATTTGAGGACCATGATGTGATGATGTATCCAGGTGTCAGGCACAAAGAATCAGGACCATCCGTTAGATTGCAGCCTAGAGTTGTCATAGGTATCCATTCAAGCCTGTACACAATCTAGTCAACTAAATTTCAGCACTAAATTGGGGGCAGATAAGGGTCAACAGTATTCAGGAGGGGTTGGACTTTGACCATTTGTGGCAATGTAAGGACTCTAAGCTGATAATGGGTTTAACTCCATCCCCCATCTCTGCCTGCCCTTCTCCTACCTCAGTATGCGTATGGGCCTTATTGATGGCTGCTTGTTGTTATTACAATTTACTAAATTGTTGAAATGGATGCATACATACAGTAGTGAAGTTCCTTAAAGTGTATGGCTTCTGTAAAGCCATTTAGATTCATTTTGACTGCACCAGTAGGTAAGCAATCAAGCTGAAGTGATACAGAAGAATGGGAGATATATGCTAAGGGATCTCTTACTGGGCTTGTTTTGAAAAACAAGATGAAAAGAGAATGATGGTCATTTAACCTTGGCAATGTTTCCTTTTATGTCCATCCCCTCTCCCTACCCCGGTACATGGTGTGAAGAGAAAGAACCAAAATATCCATCTCTGTCTCTGATCCGCAGTAGATACCGGCCGCTTCCAATCACAGTGTTTTCAGAATGGCACAGGGGATTAAGAAAAAAAATTGTTCGGGCCTCTCTGCAGGTTTAACTACCATAACACATGGACAAGGAAAACCAACACAATATACTTTCCCTGCTCTCCCATCACATCAATACATGGAAAATGCATACGCCATCCCCCTCTCTTGTCATTAAGGAAAGTATGAGCAGGATTAGAAATGGAAGCCTCCAACAGCTTGATTTCTGCCACAGCATGCAACCAACCTTTATGAATATGCAGACAAAGGGGGATCCCATACCAGGACAGTTGAGCCACTGTATAACCAAAAGCAGCATTCCTTTTCTTGCAAAGTGAGCCTGCTTTTCCAGCAGCTAAGCAGTATAAAATGTGAAGCCAGCAGCAGTTAATCTGGCTTACTTTCCTGGGAACTAATGCCAGGCAGAAAACCTCCTGTGAATTATTTTTTTTTTCTCTCTCTCTCTATCCCCTTCCAGTTCTTATTCAGTACAATGAAGGAGAATTTACTTTTGAAATTTCTTTCAGGGGAAAAAGAAAATTTCAGTGCTTGACCAGAATGGCAGGATTGCCTTGTCCTTCAATGTGGAGCCAACTTCCCAGGGGTCTTCAGTCTCCCTGGCTTGCCGTATTGCCCTTAAATCTCAAGGGGAAACCATTGCATAAGACTCTATCCAGAAAATTGGTTCTGATTGGAGCAGCCAGGGAGGATTGGTTGATTCTGGTTGTAGACAGCCAGGAAAGCCTTAGAGTGTTGGAAAGAGACCAAACCGCATTAGTCCACCATGTCCAAGAAGAAGTAAGCACCCAAATCCATTAAAAGTTTTAAAGAACTCTTAGGAATAAAGTAGAAAAACCAGAGAAGACCATTCTGAAGGGAAAGAAAGAAAAGTTTGAGGAACTTACAAATAGGTTTCTTGAGCATAATATCACCTAGAATGTCTTCCAAACATATAGTGAGGACTAAATGTAGGAGATGACCAAGATGAACCGGAGAGTGAGGTCAAACACATTATCAGTTTGGAGTCTCTATGCCCCTATAGGCACCTAAGTCCAGCCCCCTTGAAGTCTGTTGACCAATTCACCTTGAACGTTAATAGATAAGATTCTTGTCTATAGATAGTATGAAGTAAACTTGAACTCTATCCTGGCTCCTGACTTCTTGTACCTTAGTTTTCTGTCAAGCACAGGAAATCAGCAATCCATGCAGTCGAAATGAATATATAGGTTTATTGTATGCTAAAGCTCTCCACAAGAATCTTAACCACTAACGGTCAAGATGAATTGATGCCAGATAAGAGTCAATGGAATTCAAGGGTGGGCTGGACTTAGATCCCTGGTGGGTGTGAAGGGACTTGAGACTGATGACAGGTTTTTCCCTCCCTTGGGCTCAGCTTGGTCATCTCCTGTAGTAACTGCCACCCAGAGACTTTCTCATCCTTTTAGCTTCTCCGTCTCCTGGTGCAACAGAACAAAAGTCTGTGCTATGCTGTGTTATAGCTAACCCAAACTCTAACATTACACCAGGAGAAGGGCTGAACGGTAAGAAGAAATGTCAAGAGGTCAGCAAAGAAGATCTCTTTTAAAGGGTGTAGCTCAATTTTATTCTGCCTTGAAGGATCTGCGAGTCTCTTTCCCGAAAGTAAGAAATGTCAAAAGGTCGTGCCAAATAGACACAAACCGCTGTGCCAATTTCTGATGATTGTTTGCACAGTGGAGTGCAAGAAGCAATATGCCCCAACTGTGTAAATGATGTTTCTTTCCAAAATATGGCACTACTGGAATATTGAAAGAGCTCACAGCAGAATCACTGGAGAGAAGGGAAAAATTATGCCCGTCTCTTTGTCTCAACTCAGCCTACAGATTCAGTACATTACATTTGGGGGGAGAAAAGAGGGTTAAATTCTTCAAAATGAGAAGTACCGGCTCATTTGGGAAACGGCCTTCTGCTTTCCTGTTTTCCCTCCGTGCGACTTCTCTTTTCTACCTCAATTTCTTTTCTCTGCCTTTCGCCCCAGCCGAATCGTTCGTTTCTGTTCCTGCTATGAAAGCCCTTCATTTCTATAAGCTGCCATTGTAGCTCTACCTTGTGATTAAATGGCCTCTCCTCCCCCCTCCCCCCCCAAAAAGGTGGGTCTTTTAAATTGTTAGCTCTTTTATGCCTCTTGGTTAGAAGGAAGCTGTGTGCAGAAAGGGAAGCATAAGCACTCCTGTTCTATTCTATCCATCTTGCCTCGGTTCCAAAATTCGTAGGGCTGGGTAAACACATCTTGGATTAAAACCTTAACCCTTTTAAAGTGTTATTATCTAGAAAGCAAAGCCACAAGAGAAAATGACTGATTGCACAACTTCATAAATTGGAACAGGGATGAGGACAAATATCAGCTATTCCAATTACAAGCCAAAGCCTTAGAAGACTCCCTTTCTTCTGCAGATCAGAATCCAGAATCACGGCCCTACTTCAAATGCAAAAACAGGTTATTGAAATCGGGATTAGTGCTGATCCGAAGTCAGTGACTCTCAATTCAGATCACATAAACCTCATTAATAGTAGAACTGTTGACCTTTTAAACTCCAACTTTCTCTTTTCTTTTTCTTTTTTCTTCTTTGGTGTATCAGTGTATAGTGTTTCCTTTTTACAAGCTTGTTCTTGTTCGCGTTATCTTCATGCAGTGCTAAATACTTGTTGCTTCTGTACATAGTTGACACAAGGCTTTATTTTCTCAGTGTTCCGATGCTTAGCTAAAAGATGCTTATCCAAGTTTCCAAAATACCGGCATCTGTAGGGTGGCCATGCTCCTTGGAACTCCAGAACATGACCCGGGATGCACAGGAAGTTGTGTTAGATTTGCATTTGAATCCAAACTGATTTCATTTTGCATTTTCAATCACCGNGAGAGAGAGAGAGAGAGAGAGAGAGAGAGAGAGAGAGAGAGAGAGAGACAGAGACAGAGACAGAGAGAGAGACAGAGACAGAGAGAGAGAGTGTTTGCCCTCTAATTTTCTCCAATTTTATTTGGAGATGTAGCTCCGTGAGATGTAGCTATTTCTTCTGTCATTTCAATGTTTATATTCTCCATAACATCTTCCAATACTTTTAGGATTTTCAGATTGCCACTTTAACCAAACAGATGTGAAAAAAAGAGTGGATTCCTATTAGATGTATTGAATTTGACCCTGGAGACGAAAATCCAGTATTCGGGACACGACAAAATCATCACCGTAAGGAAAGGAAGTGTTTATAGTTATGTCGAGGTTGTAAAAAATTTATTTTCTTTCTGCCTGTGAGTTTGGGAAGAAAAAGGGTGAGTCATCAGGGCTGCTGCGTTGTTATGCCCCTAACTTAGAATAAACTCTGTTGAAGTTAGCAAAACTCGCTTCTACCAAGGAAATCATGCCAAATATAGCCACTTGTTATTGAACATGTTGTGCAACGTTTTAATTAATTAAAGGCAAAACAGAATTAGCATAGGAGATGTTCCTATAAAGCTTTGATCCTATTAAGAAAAGGATGAGAGTTTCAGAAAGATCAGTATAACTTTTTTTTGTGTTGATAGCTACGTTCATGTCCGTTGACATTGCAAGCTAGCAGTGAGAAAAAGGGTTTTATTTTCCCTAATTTCATGATAGCCCTCCGTCACAATAGTATCGCGTAAAAGAAATTGCTGCCACACTGTTGATTTTTCTGCCATAACTTGCAGAACTCTTAA
This sequence comes from Protobothrops mucrosquamatus, assembly GCF_001527695.2. NCBI lineage: Eukaryota > Metazoa > Chordata > Lepidosauria > Squamata > Viperidae > Protobothrops > Protobothrops mucrosquamatus. The sequence goes on from NW_015386813.1 coordinate 630,784, forward strand.
TACCAAGTTCATTAGGCCGAAATATTTATTTGCTCTTATTCCCCTTTTAACCGATGAGGAAGTGAGGTTGAAAGAGGTGGAAGAAATGAATCTGGCCCTTTCTGAGCTGGGTTTCCTGTCTTTGTGTTCAGTTTAGCTTTGACCTGGAAGAATTTCCCTTTGACGGTTGATGGCTGTCTTTTATAGAACACCCCTTGTCTGTAAAATGCAGATTTGATCAAGCAGGTGGCAGTTGCAGAGCTTCCACTGAGAGGACAGGCCTGTCATCTCTTCTCTGCTGTGACTTGGTGACTTCAGAAGCCACCAAGCTGCAAGAAAAGCCTTATCCCTGCTTCAAAGAATTTCTGCTTTCTTGCGCATATTACAGGGCTGCTGGGAAAAGGGATGGGGATTATCGTCATCCTGTGGTCTGAGCTTCCCTAGCTTCAATAAAATCCCAGTGGAAGAATATCAGGAGGGACTCATAGGGACTACTGGGAAAATTGGGAAGTACGAACCCTTGGGGAACTCCAAGAGCAATTGAGAGACCGTCAAAACCCACCGCAATATCTAAAGTAAGTTCTAAGCCACCCTTGAAGGACTTCTAAATCTCTCCTGAGGATGAGACAAGAAAACAGAAGCTTCTGTAATTGGGGTTAAAAGCTCTTACAAAATCAGAGCAAGATTCCAGCAAGGATTATTCCAAGCATAACAACAGTAGAAAAATTCTCACTGGAATTTTTAATGCCACGCAACTCAAAACATTAGCAACAAACTGGTGGTCCAGATCCTCCAGTATCTGGCAGGTTTGTGGAAAATCCTGTTAAGTTACAGCTGCTCAGCCTTGTTGCATGTTGTCCAGCTGATAAGAGTTTAGCCAGTTTTTAAGCCAAACGATTCACACACTCACACCTAGCACTTCAGTTATGGAAAAAGATAAATAGATTTCTCTATTTGCTCTTTAATCTCAATCTGTGGCCACCTCCCCTGAACAATCTTTAGTTTTTCTACCGGTTCCTCTTTTGTAAAGTGACTTCTTCAGTTGCCAAGATGCCAACATCTTATCAAGATGTTGATAACCCCACAGTCAACATTTTTCATCTTTTAGAAATATCCGGTAGTGTGCACGCACACACACACACACACACACGCACGCACACACAAACACACACAGAGAGAGAATATGTACAAAAAACAGGAGTGAGACTCCAGTTTTGGAGCCTGTCATGCCTTTTGTTAAAGACCTTGTACAGTTTTCAACCATCCCATTCATACAGTTCTCTGTCGGTAATATACCCCCAGAAATCCTGGGCACTCCATCACTGGAGATTTTTAAGAAGAGACTGGACATTCACCTGTCTATGATGATATAGTTCTCCTGCTTGAGCAGGGGGCTGGACTAGAAGACCTCCAAGGTCCCTTCCAGCTTCTATTCTATTCTATTCTATTCTATTCTATTCTATTCTATTCTATCCTTGCTTCCTTCTTCCCACCTTCTCTGTTTCCATTTCTGTTTTCTGATTTTTGTTTTTAGAAAGAAAGAAAAAAGAATTGGCTATCTCCCAAGAAACTATGGATTTTTTTTAATCCTTACTTTCTTAAGGCCCTTTACAAAATAGAGGTAGAAAAATGAAAAAGGAGGGGAACTGCCAAATCGAAGGTATGCTTCACTTCATCCCACGCTGCAAGCAAAACGCCATTTCAGAAAAGGCCTCCCTCCTTCTAAAATGTGAAGGTGCAGTGTTGTTTTCTTTGAGTCCTTTCTAGGACTTCTTAGGACGGGTCCAAAAGAATTCCTGGGATGGACGGGAGCAGCAGTGAGACCAAGTGCCACCCAAAAGTAAGATATGTCCTGTGAACAAATACTGTAGCATCATATCCATGTCATGAAGAACCAAGGGAAGCATCTTTCTCCCTTCCTCAGTCCTAATAAACTGGAGTGATCATCAAGTCTCTGCAAGTGTAGGCATCTGATGGACTTTATCTGGGCTTCGAAGCCTGGTTAGAACCTGATCACCCAGGGGCTAGAGTAGGAAATCTGGAAAATGCCTTTGATGATCACCATTGTTGCCCCTCCACAGCAAACTGCATACATATATCTCTAAGCCTTGATGTTTCAGAGATTTTGGTTCTTTTGTAGGGTTTAGTTTGATTAGAACTGTGAGGTAAGAAATTCTATGCTTGGGGCTACAAATATGCCCACTAGACTTCTTGGCTTTATTTTTTGATCCATTTGTTTCTTGTAATGGGAAATAAAATTAAATGCAAAGTATAACCTATAATTTCAAGATTCCCCCCCCCCCCCGTTTTTATCAACTTCTGATTACATGCACAACCTCTGCCTCTAATACTGCACTATTCCTGGCTGTGGATTGGCTACAATCACATGCAAGTAAAAGCAGTCCTCAATTTACAACCGTTCATTTAGTGACATTTTGAAGTTACAACGGCTCAGAAGAAAGGGACCGTTTTTCACACTTAACAACCAATTGCAGCCTCCCCAGGGTCACGTGATCAAAATTTGGATGCTTGGCAACGGTTGCAGCGTCCCGGGGTCTCGTGATCCCCTTTTGCAAGTCAATGGGGAAGCCAGATTCACTTAACCACCGGGTTACTAACTTAACAACTGTAGTGATTCACTTAACAACTCCGGCAAGAAAGGACATAAAACGGGGCAAAACTCACTTAACGAATGTCTCACTTAGCAATTTTGGGCTCAATTGTGGCTATAAGTCGAGGGCTACCTTTAATGCTAGAACTTTTGTGAAGTTTTCCCAACTAAAGGGCTGTTGAATTCATTGGTCCCCTCTGTTGTGATTGAACCCCTTGCAAAACAAAATAAAAGCTGGTGGAAAGAAGAGAACCTGGATAATTGGGGTTTGCTGCTATTGTTCCAAAGACAAAATAACAGTAACCCGGAATGTTTCAAATCCAGAAAGATGGGCTGAATTGTTTTGTGAGCTCATCAGTTGCATTTCAGAGCAGTTGTGCTGAGTGAGCAGTGAGCAGCCTAAAGCCCCTTTTTCTCCAGTGCATTGCGAGAACAATGGGCAGACGCTGGCGAAGGTCTCCCTCTCGGAGTGGGAAAACAAAGTCAATTGCCAGTGTGGCGACTGATGTTCAAAACAAGCAAGACAAAAGGCCAAGAAACAGATGGATAGTGTTGCCCTCAACCTCTGCTCCCCATTTCAAGCCTTCTTCCTTTAGAGTTTTGTTGATAGCAGACTATATCAGTGTTTCTCAACCTTGACAATTTTAAGGCATGTGGACTTCAACTCCCAGAATTCCACAGCCAGCATTGCTGGCTGTGGAATTCTGGGAGTTGAAGTCCACATGCCTTAAAATTGTCAAGGTTGAGAAACACTGGACTATATGCTCTAATGGGCTTAAGGGCCACCAAAGCACAGTGACATCACACTTACAAATACAATGCTAGGTTTGGAGATTCTTGGAAGAAAAGGGAGCCAGTTTTAAATGGCAGGGAGTGGTAATTTTGCTACCAGCTCTGTGTAACTCATTTGTTTATTAAAACAACAGGTTGCGTAGCCTGAAAAAGTTTGGAAACTTCAGTAGGGTGATTGGTCTTGTGCTATGTGTCTGGAAGACATGTCATTTTATCATTTTAAACTGTGTTCTATGGGGGGAGAGAGAGAAAAGCACTCACCAAGCTTTGAGTGATCACTGAGATAGCAATGGAATGATTTGTTTGTGATAGAGAAGTTGCAAGGTGTCAAATAACATCTCCATCTCTTTCTCTTGCTTCTTCTTCTTCTTCTTCTTCTTCTTCTTCTTCTTCTTCTTCTTCTTCTTCTTCTTCTTCTTCTTCTTCTTCTTCTTCTTCTTCTTCTTCTTCTTCTTCTTCTTCTTCTTCTCTCTCTCTCTCTCTCTCTCTCTCTTTCAGTTATATTATAATCCTTTCTGTTAGTTTTCCTCCTTATAGTGATGCAAAGACCTGACAGTCAGAGTGCTACAAGGCATGTGTCTCTTTCCTAGCCATTTCCAGTGACCATCTTTCTTTTGTAAAGCTGGAAACATCTGGTTTCTCCTTTCTGTAATATAATCAATGGACATCTTTGGATGCAAATTTCAGGTGCTTAGAAACAGTTGAGCCACAGAACCAGCACATTTCTTCTCTTCAACCAATTTGTGTCCCTCTGGCCTCAATTGTGATTGACTGCAAACAGGAAGGGCTGTGATGCCAATATAGTATGGTTAATCTATCAGGATGTTGGATGTTCACTACAAGGAGGAACTGGAGAAACCATGCTCATGTTCCTCCCCTTGGCCCACATGTAATAGTGATTGATTGATTATGTGCCATCAAGTTGGAGCCAACTCTTCGCAACCACCTACATTTATTTTCTCCAGACCCCTAATGTGGTCTTTTAGGCCTTTCCACAGTGCCTCCATCACCACTGGAACAGAGTCCTTCCTCCTTGCTGCTTCTTGTCATTTTCTTCTCTTTCCTTCCATCTTTCCCAGCAACAGAATCTTCTCCAGACAACTAGGTATTTGCATAATGTGGCCAAAGTAGGATAATTTGAGCCTGGTCATTTGTGCTTTGAATTGTCTGACAATTCGAGTGATTTGCTCAATGATCCATTTGTTTGTTTTCTTGATTGTCCGTGACATTCTCCAGAATCGTCTTCAACACCAAAGTTCGAAAGCATAAAAACTCTTCCTATCCTGCTTCTTCAAAATTCAGTTTTCCTTTTATAGATGGTCACTGTTGCCTCCATGATTCTGATATTTGAATTTGTAGACACATCGTAGCATTTGAATATTTTTCCCAAGATCATCATGGCTACTTTACCTGCATTGTCGGCACAAATCTTGTCTGCTTTATTTCTTTACTGTTGATGGTTGATCCCAAAAGACAGATGCTATCCACCTCTTCTATATCTTCATTGTGGCCTTATAATTTGGGGGAAAGTGACATTTTTGCATACTTGTCACCTGTCTCATCTGTCACAACTACATTATTCCGCCAACTCAAATAAGTGAAAGTTTTTCTCCCCTCTATTAATTCTCTATTAATTTCTCTCTCTCTCTCTCTCTCTCTCTCTCTCTCTCTCTCTGTGTGTGTGTGTGTGTGTGTGTGTGTGTGTGTGTGTGTATGTGCACATGTACATGTGTATATTGAAAATATACACTCTAGAAATTTTACTTCTTTCCTCATGGATGACAACCTAGTATGGCAGAAATATGAACCTATAGCTCCAGCTAAATAATAACAATAACAATCACATGCTTTTTAATCACAGAATGCATTGCAGAATGCATTTCTTCTACTGCTCCCTGTCTTTCAGAATTGTTGGTCTTCTAAAGTACAGACAAGGGATGACTAGGTCCACTGTTCCTAATTGAACACATCTGAATGCAGTGCTATATACTGTAAATAAAAAAGGAAAATCGAGCCAGAACTAATTTTCTCAAGACATATTGAAGAGAGAAACTGAATCATGATTTAAAAAAAAAGAAAGGGGAAAATCCTAAGAGCAGTATAGCAAAGAACAACCTATCTGGTACTTGGCAACATATTAAAATAATTTGTAAAAGTAGGTTTTATGGGACAGAGTAAATAAGATACATCATATATCATCCCCAAAGCATGCAGAAATGAGGTGGAGAAAAATTGCCGCTGGACATTTTGCAGAAGTCTCTTTCCATGAGTCAGCTTTTTTTTTTTTTTTTGTGATTGCGGACTTGCCAGCTGCAAACTCTGCAATGTTGGCTTATCTCCTTCCTAGGATGCAATTAAGTTATAATTGGCTGTACTCTCCCCCTTTGGAGATGTGAATAATAAAAACTTGCAGCAGAAGAGAATATTTGTAGTTCAGGGTTGACCTGTGTGGTCCTTGGTGCTTTCTGAGTTTGGTTGTTTTCTTGCAGACATTTCATTACCCAGCTAGGTATTGTCATCAAAAAAAAAATCCTCTATTTGGGAAGAACATGCCACAACTGGATTTTCAAAGGCAAAGCCTGCAGCTACTACGGTATAGTTTGAGAGATATTGGAGCAGACTAACCATGTTCTGATCCACTCTCAACCATGGAAACTCATGGAATGATTTGGAGTGAGTCCTTCACCTTCAACATAATCTGCCGTATTGGATGTTGTTTGGAGAAAAATAGGAGGAAGGAGAATGAATGGAAGACAGGATATAAATCTAATAAGTAAAGACATCCATTCCTTGACAAAATGGGTAATACCCAAGTCACATTGAACTGTTTCTTCAATTAAATCAGGAAATCCTTAAGTATCTCTCCCCATCCCAGCCTTGCTTCTTGGCAGTTTATTTATTTCTTTTGGGGGTTCTTAAAGCTGACAGATAGACCAGCAATCATGCTAATGTACTACAGGTAGTCCTTGACTTACAACCATCCATTCAGTGACTGTTTGAAGTTTTCAATGACATTGAAAAAAGTGACTTATGACCATTTTTCATACTTAGGACTGTTGTGGCATCCCCGTGGTCACATAACCAAAATTCAGATGCTTGGCAACTGACTCATATTTATGATGGTTGCATGTCATGGGGTCACATGATCCCTTTTCGTGACCTAAGAAGCAAAGTCAACGGGAGAGCCCAATTTACTTAACAGTTGTGTTACTAACTTTACATCTGCAGTGATTCTCTGAACGAGCGTGGCAAGAAAGGTCGTAAAATAGGGCAAAGCTCACTTAACAACTGTCTTGCTTAGCAATAGAAATTGTGGTCATAATTTGAAGACTACCTGTAGTCAGCTTATATCCCCCCCCCCCCCGTTCTTGTTGGCCAAGATGATTTTACGTGCAGTATTATGATTTCAATATGGATAGCTCATCCCTAGATCTAATTTGTTTGTTAGTGTCTTTGTATTTAATTATGCTTTATATTTTTATTGTAAACACACACAAAAAGAAGCCCATACTGTGATTGTTATTTTTATTAGTGGTACAGTGTGACCATTACTATTATTAACATCATCAAATCACCATACTCAGACTAGCATTCTGTATATCTAGCTGCGACAGAGTTAATCTCTGTTTTACGAGGTTGTGGTGGTCTAAATTATTTTATCAGACTTACTACAGAATCAGTGATCTCTAGATTGGCAGTGGAGAGTGGTTTAGACTATTGATAGTAGGGGAAGCTGAACCCATTTCCCCCCACCCATTTAATGGCAATGAAATAGAATTCTTCCCTCTTCCCTTCCTGCTCCCTCCCTTGGCTCTCTTGAACAGTGTCAACTTTCAACGCACATTTATAGACAAGAACAGGACACAGAGACTAAATGGATTTGCTAGAATCCATAGGTGGGACAAAACAGGCAATTATGGCCTTCATTCAAGGAACTATGCGTAACACAAAGAAGAAGACAGCATTCAAACAAGTCCTGTATTTCCTGAGTATTTTTTAAACGAACTGCATTGATTGAGTGGTTTATTGGAAGGTCAAACCATCATTTAAAAGTAGTGGTTATATTCTGCTAATGGTGAGTCCAGAAAAAAAAACCAACCCTATCTTTTTCTATAGATAACTGCCCTCGGCCACTGAAACTGAAAACAGTCCAATATTTGCAAATCCTCCTTATTGCACAGAACCAAGAAATTTTGAGTACCACAAGCAGTTATTTCAGCTGTTGTGTTTATATATTGTCAGTGGTTGATTTTCTAATGTACAAGTCTGTCTGTGCACTACAAACATTATTAGAAAGCCAGTTTGGTCTAGCGATTATGCACCAGGCTAGAAACTGGGAGACTATGAGTTCTAGTCCCGCCTTAGCCATGAAAGCCAGTTGGGTGACCTTGGGCCAGTCAGTCTCTATGAGCCCAACTCACCTCATAGGATTGTTATTTTAGGGAAAATAGGAGGAGGGAGGTGTGTTGGATATGTTTGCTGCCTTGAGTTATTTGAAAAAATAACAAAGACAAGATATGAATAAATATATAAAGACCAGCAGTAGAGTAGAGTAGAGTAGAGTAGAGTAGAGTAGAGTAGAGTAGAGTAGAGTAGAGTAGAGTAGAGCTGGAAGGGACCTTGGAGGTCTTCTAGTCCAGCCCCTGCTCAAGCAGGAGGTCCTATACAGGGTAAACTGTTCCACTGGTTGATTGTCCTCACTGTCAGGAAGTTTCTCCTTAATTCCAGGTTGCTTCTCTCTTTGATCAGTTTCCAGCCATTGTTTCTCGTCCTTCCCTCTGGTGCTCTGGTGAACAACCTGACCCCCTCTGCCTTGTGGCAGCCCCTCAGATACTGGAACACTGCTATCATGTCTCCCTATTTCTTCTTTTCTTTAGACTAGCCAAATCCAAGTTCCGCAGCCATTCTTGAGAAGCTCAGTTTATTTTAGAGCCATGCTTCTCTTAGTCCTCCTTCTTGCTAAAGTTGTAAAGATGTAAATTGCCATTGTTTCTCAAGGAATAGCGCTTAATGGCAGAACTGAGTTATATCCAATCTCACCAGGTACCTCGCATCACATCTTCTAGAATCCCTGTGGCCTTTGGAGGCTGAGAATTTTGGGAGATGTAGTTCAGCCACCAAGAAGACCTCAGTGCATGCCTTCCAAATTTAGTATGTCCTATTGAAAAAAATCTCTGTCCTGGGATGATAAAAAAAAATCTCTGTGGGTGAAGCCTGGAAAGCCAAATTTAGTGATTAGAATAAAGATCTGTGGATTAATCGTACTTGGCATATGGGATTTCTTCTCCAAAAAAGCTAGAGAAAGTCATGCTAAGTTAAGGAAGCCGTGCAGATACTCCCAGTCAACATCATTTCTTCCAACTGCAGAAGATCGCAATTTAGAACTTCATGATCCGAAGTTATCCCCAAGGTGCAAACTACGTGCAACCCTGGTCAAATTAGAGAATTCTCTGCTCTGCCTGGCAAGGATCCCTTTCCCAGCTTTTACAGCTCCCAAGGAAAGAGGTTTGGCTCTCAATATTTATTCCCACCAGAGCAGAAACAGTTGGCTTGGCAAGAGTGCAGCGTTTGTACACACTACTGTGTGTGAAACTGTTTCCCCCAACCCAGCCTGCAAGGGAAGAACGCTATTAGAAATGAAAACAGAGAGACACGACGACTCTCCCATGCTAATTATAAATCCACTCCATTCACCCAATTTATGTGATGTCACTTATCCAAAATGAACACCCTGGTTCCTTCTCACCCCCCCCCCCCTTTCTGTTCTTCTGGCTGTTGTTGAAGTTTTGGAGGTTGGCAAGAGAAGATCTGAGGCCCAGAAGCAATTTTCCATTTGGTGATTTATGAGGTAGCCCAAAACAGAAGCAAGCTACACTCTCTGTCTGGTTTTTTTTTATTGCACAAACGTATTTTAAAATGCTTTGGCTTGTTCGTGGCAGGGATCCCCAACCTTTTGGCAGCTACTAGGGAAATGTGGTGCTTCAGAAGCAAGTGCAATGAGGTTTGCAATATAGCTAACAGGGGGATATAGAATAAGCTGCTCTCTCTTCCTCTTTATTAGACTTATTTGCCCCAGAAGCTTAAAGTAGCACACCCACTGTATTTACACGTTGGTAAGATCACTGCCTGCCATCTGTTTAGTTTCTAGGAAGTTTCTTACCCCTAGCGAGGGAGCATACTCTTTGTGACAGCCAGTTTGGTTTAGTAGCTAAGGCAGTGATGGCGAACCTTTTAGAGACCGAGTGCCCAAACTGCAACCCAAAACCCACTTATGCATCGTCGGGTGTCGGGTGGGTGTGGCCTATTGGCTGGGTGTGGCCCATTGGGTGGGTGTGGCCCATTGGGTGGACGTGGCTGCGGTGGTAACGGCAGACTGGGTGGGACTAAAAAGTTCAATCAATCAATTCCAACTTTGCAAGATCTTTTTTTTCCCTCCGAGAAGTTGAAATTGACTGATTGAACCTTTTTTTTTTTGCACACGGCAGCGGAGGCCTAAAGCAAAAAGGTTTTATAAAACCCAGCTGAAGGCCTAGCACTGGGGCGACGGTGCGCGTGCCCACAGAGAGGGCTCTGCGTGCCGCCTCTGGCACCCATGCCATAGGTTCGCCACCACTGAGCTAAGGCATTGGATTGAAACTGGGAGATTGGGAGTTCTAGTACTTGCCTTGGGGCACAAAGACAGGTGGGTGACCTTGGGCCAACCCCTCTCCTACAAGGCATTGGCAAATCACCTTGCTAAAAAAAAAAAATGCAGGGATTTGCTCAGAAGTCAAAACTGACCCAAAGGCACAATAAACAAATAAATAACCTTTGTACTCTTGTAGAACAGATTCAATCGTTTCTTATTATTATTTATTTTGACGAAAGAGACGTTGATTTTGATTTATTTTATTTTTAAAAAAGTGAAATTCTCAGGTGGGGGACCATTTTTGTTCTTTGTTAGTCCAAGAAAGGTTATATAAGTATCCTGTTTTCTGTTGTACCGTTATGTTTCCACTCATCTGTGACTTCCTGCATATGAGGTAAAGGTTCGTCCTCTGAGCTTGTGGGCTGGTTTCTTAACGTTTCATTACCAGGCTAGGTAACGTCTTCAGTGGAGTTTGAAGATGTTACCTAGCCTGGTAAGAAAACGTTCAGAAACCAACCCACAAGCTAGGAGGATGAACCTTCAGCCTCATCCTACACCCGAGCTGCAGATATTCACGACTATTGCTTCCTGCATATCCAATGTTTTTTAGGAAGAGAAATTATAAGGAAATTCTTTTCTATTAGGCTTTTTTTTAGTGTGAGTAACCATGCATAAGGATGCACAACGGAAAGCAGAAACTCAAGCAAACTCATCTCCAATAAGCTCAATATAAGCTCAAAAACACCACTAAGGAAAAAAAAATGAAAAAACCTTCTCAAACCATCTGAAAACAAACTCCGAAAGGAGAAGATTTGTTTTCAGCGGAATCAAATCTCTTACAAATTGCAAAACAGATTAATTAGTTCTCTCCACAATATATAAATGGACCATGACTGGAAAAAAAATGGACCACTGCATTTATAAATCAATTAGCTCATTATACCTTATTCTCAAGTACTTGTTAAAGTGTCCCTATGTTTGTTTAGGATGAACTTGTGGGGCTATATATATATATATATTCCAATAGCTCTGTGACCTACATTTTTATTATTAGACATATCTGCATACAAAATCTAAACTATCCTGGCTGGCAATTGCTGACCTGTTTCTAATTTTCATTGCAAAAGGTTTGCAACCGTGCTTATTACGTCCCAAAGGTGCTTTTCCAAAAGGCAAATGGACTGTCTTGTTTTTTTTTTCCCCTTGAAAATGTTTCACTTTTCATCCAAGAAGCTTCTACAATTCTGAAGAACTGGAGAAGCTTCTTGGTTGAGAAGCGAAACATTTTCAAGTCCAGTTGTCTTTTAGACAAGCACTTTTGGGACAACCCTGACTTGGACGATTGAAAATCTTCCTAGTCGTGTGCTTATTATGGTTTAATATGGTTGACTTTTGCCAATGAAACTTCTTTCAAATGAAGCAACGTGAATCCCCTGATGGGACAGTAAGATTGAGGAATGTAAACAAAGGCTTAATTTCCAGTCAGTGATCAGATGGCTCTCTTACTCATGCAACACTGTCACAAGTACACGAGCAGTGCTCTGCTGGATTGGATCCCCGGATTATCTACTCCAGTGGTTCTCAACCTGTGGGTCGGGACCCCATTTGGGGTCGATCGACCATTTCATGGGGGTCGCCAAGCAAGGCTGTCCGCCATTTTTTTTGTCCGCCATTTTTT
>NW_015386813.1:643064-669235 GCF_001527695.2 Protobothrops mucrosquamatus
TTAAGGGACATGTGCTGAGTCACCCATCACAATTCACATGTCTAAGTTGACTCTACTTAAAATACACTAGTGTTATTGTTGTGAAAATTGATTGCCGCAATCAAGATGTGCAATTGGTGTGACTCATATGTTTTTCTCTTCTTTGCTTTTTATTGCTTATGCTTTGCATTCTTTCCCCCTTTTTAGTTTTCACTCCTCCCCAACCCAGTAGCATCTTCTTCTCATTTGACACCCTTCCTAGATAGATGATAATAGATAGATACAGTGGTGGGATTCAAATATGTAAACAACCGGTTCTCTGTGTGGATGCTGCTTCCAGAAGTCCATTCTGGGCCTAGGCAACAAAAAATTAGCTACCGGTTCTGCCGAAGTGGTGCGAACCGGCTGAATCCCACCACTGGGTGGATGGATGAATGGATGTAGATGAATAGATAGATAGATAGATAGATAGATAGATAGATAGATAGATAGATAGATAGATTTGAAAATGCCAAATTAGATAAATAAGCATGAATATGTGATGAAAGAAATTTCAATAATCAGCAAATGAATTATAATATTTTTAAAAAGCAATCCTATCTTAGAACAACAAAGAGATAAATCCACAATTCCTGAGAGGCGAGAGTGTCTTTGGTTGACACTAAAAAAAAATTAGTGGTGGTGCTGGTAGTTTTTAAAGAAGGAGGTGAAATAGCAGTTTTATAGTTCAGGCCTTCAAAAATGATTCAAGAATCTTAGCAGGTACATATAGGAGAAGTTAGTACTCTCGCTATCCAGGTAAGTGGAAACACTTAGCCAAACTTGATTGATCTTTAAAAGCTAAGCAGCATCAGACTTGATTAATACTTTGATGAGAGACTACCAGCAAATAAGTTGTTTTTTTATTCTGAAGTCAAAAAAAAATTCCAGAAAAAAAAGCTGTGGCTAAAGACTTGCCAATTCTTGGTGAGAAAACTACATGAATATGCCCATGAAGTCAAGCTTCACTTGAAAGAGACTTTCCATTTTTATTACTTTAGATATTGTAATGTAGGCAGTCTCATCCATGACAAAATTTGCACGCTCCATGTTGTCTTCCATGGCATGTTATTTCTTAGCAGTGGGAGAGCTAGGTTGTGAGAATATAGCATCAATAAACTGATGGCCACTTGCAGTGATGGCAAACTTTGTGAATTGTGTCTGATGGAAAAGATGAAATGAAATACCTAATGTCAAAGTGAGTTAGACAGTATACAAATAAATGAGAAACCAAGGGTTATTTTATTAGTATTGAGTAATCTGAAGATAGGGATGAAATTCTAAGTCAACTTTCAGTTAACATCGTTAATTTGATCAAATTGCTATCTTGGAGTCCCGTGTTTTGTATAAGACTTGGAATTGATGAGGATGATGCCGCCTCCTCCACCTACGTATATCCATGTGAATAGATCAAGGTTGTAACTCAAGGACTATCATTGAACGATCTTTAGGTCATTTCAATAAATTATCATTGATAATTTCATCTATTTTTATTTTAACAGGAATACTTCGGAAGACTTTTGAATATATTTTAGTATATATATATATATATATCAATCTTTAAATCAATTTAAATGTCTCTGGTGTATGAATAATGGGTAGAAAGTGGGAGGGGAAAAAAAAACCTTTTAGTCAATTTTGGATCATTTGCCCAGGTTTGGGAAGCAAATTATAGATAAATAATAGAACTGTTCAATTTGTGGTAGCAGATTATCTGATTCCGATCTTGCAATAGCCAAATTATGTCATGGGAACCACCACAATTTAAACATGAAATTCTGTTCTCTCCCCCTCTTCCCCACTACAACAGACATTCTTTGCACTTAATTCTTGAGCTGGATTTTTGCTTTCTACCATCAGTATCTACTGAGTGTTTTGGGACCCTATAGTCTACAATAAGTTCTACGCATTGTCTGAGGTTACTAAAGACTTCCCAGGAAAAGCAACTATTAGTACAGATGAAACTGGAGATAGGCAAGGTAAGAAAGAAGCTCAGAAGAGCTAACATGGATACTGTCCAATTTCATACTTTCTATATTCCCAAGGTCCTCCCTTCTCTTTCTGACGGAGCCTTAAAAGAAAGAGATGTGTAAAAGATCAGTCTGCTGTGACTTTAAGTGTAAAATCCATTTTAGTAGCAGGAAGCTATTATATGGTTAGAACAGTTATTTTTATTGTCTGTCTGGGCATAGTTTTTAACTGCAGGCACAGGATAAATCAATAACACTGTAAAGTGACTCTTGCTTCTTGCCCACTCTAAAGGGACCCCGTTGTGCTTCTAGCTTCATCCAAGCTGCTAACCTGGCATGCCGAATTACACCCCTACCAAGGGGAGAGGCCCATTTTTCTGTGCAAAACTCCCATCATCAGGATCTCCCGTGCTGTCCCTCCAAGCTGGTGCCGACAAAATTTATTACGGAAAAATAGAGAAACTATCTTTTCAAAGGGTAGGGGATGTATTCTGTGGCCGGGAGACTTTAAAAGGTGGGCATGCAATATGTAATAAATAAACAAATTGCATCCAAACACTTTCCTTCGCGCGTCCCTGAAATTGCACTAAGCGCCTGAAGATGAAATCTATTTATCTGACATACCTTTATGTTTTGTTCTGGAGTAGCCATCTTTGGGCACGTCTGAACATCGTTAGCAGAATTTGCAACTTTAAAAAGTCAATTGAAAACCAGGAAAGTGCACAAAAAGGCATTATATTTAGACCACTTAGAAAAAACGGGTACAAAAATGAAGATATCCGAAATCATTTGCCACATATCTCTTTTCTGGAGGGATGCAAAGAGTCTGGAATTCTGTACTCTCTGCAATAGTATCAATCAGCCTTTTCTTTACAAGCCTTTAAGAGAAGCCCTAGTGCATAATTCATTTGTTAGGAGTAAATGGCTGAGGGTGGGGGTTCCTGGTTTCCTTTTCGATTGCTTTTTGATCCAGGGTTAGAATGAACTATTTTGTGGTCCTTGATTTTTTGTTTTAAATTCGGGCAGCTTTGTGATGGTTGCATTTTTACCGCGTATTAATTTCTTTTTCACTTTTTTGGTTCTGAAAGTTGATTGAGTTGGTCCTTCCAGCAGCAGCCATATGATGCAATCAAAATAATTATAGTGGGGCAATGCAAGCCCCACCTTTTTCTGTGCCGATCATGATGTCACATGTCTCTCCCCAAAGTGCTGACAAAACCTGGGGATGTTGTTATGTTATCGGATTGGGAACTAACCAACTACTGTAACTAATGAAATATGCAAATTACTGGCCCCGAAGGAAATGTCTGTAGGCAAAGTGGGACCTCTTCTGTTTTTCTGGAGGCCACAGCATTTGAATACTTTTTTTCTTCTGCTCTCTGGACACTTGTTAGCCTTCCAGAAGTTCTGAACACTCTGGGTTGAAGAATGCTAGATTGTATGAACTTTTTTCTAGGATCCAGCAAGGTTTTTCTCTTCTCTATAGATCGTGTAGTCCAGCGGTTCTCAACCTATGGGTCGCGACCCCATTTGGGGTCGATCAACCATTTCACGGGGGTCACCAAGCAAGGCTGTCCGCCATTTTTTTCCCCTTTTCCGGTGGGTGCCTTACCTCCCTTGGGCTGGGCCAGCTGGTGGTCGGCCTGCTCCGTCTCTGCCGCTTGCCAGCTACGCCTCGGCCGGTGCAGGGGGCGGAACCACGCATGCTCGGTGCTCCCGGGCAGGGAAAGTCCTCGACTTACGACCGGTTTAGTCCTCGACTTACGACCGGTTTAGTTCTCGACTTATGACCGGTTGGGGGTCACGGCATTAAAAAGGTTGAGAACCACTGGTGTAGTCATTAAGCGAATCCAGCTTCTCCCTTTAACTTTGCTTGTCAGAAGCCACCTGGGGAGCTTGCCAATGGTGGTCACATGACCCTGGGATGCTGCAACTGTTGTAAATATATGCGGGTTGCCAAGAGCCCAAATTTTAATCATATGACCATGGGGAGGCTGTGACGGTCATTAAGTGTGAAGACTGGTTGTAAGTCACTTTTTTCAGTGGCATTATAACTTCGAAGAACCTCTAAATGAACAGTTGTTAGTCAAGGACTATCCGTCGTTGGATGTTTTTGAAGCTGGTTGTTCTTAAACTCCGGGACAGACAGATTCCCACTGACTATCAAGCAGTAAGAACTAAAATAGCCAGGGACTAAATTAAAGTTGAGAACACGACATGAATTGTGTATGCCTATTGTCAACATTCCCCAAAGATTTATACACAGTGAAGCCAGGGACTGCTTAGCGACATATTTTAATTTAATTAAATTTCCTGTTGGAGTGATGTCTGACCAATCAATAACGTTAATGTTTTTGCAATTTAGAGATTAAAGCACGGATGAGCAGACAAAAGAATTGCACACCTTCATTCAGGCCAGGCATTCTTGAAATAAGATTCTCCCGCATTTATCTTTCTTGAAGCACATCTGTCAGGGAGATGGCAGGAGAAGTTCCTTAGTGGGCCACCACCAGATACTTACCACCACAAGAATGGGAACCTGTGCAATTCAAAAATATCCAAAGTGCTGTCGCAAGAACCCCTTGACTCTACAACCCATATTTATGTTTTGGGACTGGACCATCCAAAGTCCCAACAGGTGGGCATCATGCTAAGGAAGCCTGCTCCTGCTGCCATCAGAGGTGAACTCTAGGTGTGCCTTGACATATTTTGGAAGAAGGTTGCCCATTTTGTCCATGTGTATGTGAGCCAGGGTTGTTTGGCTCTTTCTGTAAGTGTGATCTCTGCTGTTTGTTGTTTTTCCTTTCCTCTTTCGGGATCAGAGAGATGCTTTGCTGAATTATCATTTTTTAATAGTTCCTGATAATATAAGGAAATGGCTTTTCTTTCACTTCCTCTTTTCTTGAACACCGCAACGAAGAGGGATTTGCCCTTCAAGACCACTGTAGGCTTCCAACGAAAATTGGAGCAAACCAGTCCAAAGTGAACAAGTTTAATTTGGGACTGCAAACTGATGTAGGATTTGAAAAGTCAATGAGGCAAGAGGGGGGGGGGAGAAAGGATGAGGATGCAGATGCAAATTACATATGAGACAGATTACAAGAATCTCATCAATTAGCTATTGTAGTGTGTTAAAAACTCATTGTGTTTGTTGAGACCTTTTAAGATGATGTGACACTTTTTGATGCATGATACTTCAGCAATCTCTTGCTCTATGATGTTGTTATAATTTCTAGGCTAGCAACACAGAAATTTGTAATCAAGTGTGCTGAAAGATTGAACTTCTCTGGTTTTACTTTGTCCTTTATTATTTTCGGGGGGGCTGATGGGGATTATAGTAATTCTATTTAGTTGACTACAGCTCATGATTTATAAGGCCAAAGGGTAGAATTTATTGAACATACTCGTGTAAAGCAGGGACCTCTGCATTTTATTGCTGTCCCAGAACAATACAAAAAGGATATAGGATGGATAAAGCATGGTTGGCTGGGGAATTCTGGAAGTTGAAGTCCACAAGTCTTAAACTTGTCAAGGTTGGACACCCCTGATGTCGGTTCTCAGCTCAGAACTCAGCAGAATGGATTTTGGAAGTTCTAAAAGACTGTGTATTTCCATCTTCATGGTGATCCATTATGATGACCCATTCTCTAGATGTTGGTACAGCTATGAGTTACCATTTGCTGAAGACACCATACAAATTCAGAGGTAGAATCAATCCTATATATGGAAGAGACCTGACTTCTGTAAAAATGTAATCTCCTTTGCAATCGAAGGAGAGATTTAGACCAGCTCTAGAGATCTGGGTTCTTAGAAATTGCTGTGCAATTAAAGTCACTAACTGAGGACTATGTTAATAAAAGCGCATTCTATGCATTGCATTGCTCTACCTCTGCCAATTATTTAACACCATTAGATAATCATATAAAAGAGCTCATTTGTCTTTTGCAGTGGGAGGCAACCCAGACTATCTAGTCTTAATTTGGAGTTTAATAATTTGTTGCCATCTTCCAAGCTCATAAATGTTGGCAGGAGCTGACATGCTTTGCTTCAGTTTTGGTTTACGGTGGGCTAATTGATAATATGCTGAAGAAATGCAAAAAAATATGGTGATAATGATGACTGAACTTAGTACAATCCTGTCTCCTTAGCTATAAACTAACCAATTTATGGAGCTCCTTTTTTTCTTTTTTTTTTTCTGTTATGCTTAACCAAGCCAAAGGGATAAAATTGCCCCAAATTCTATAATAACATATTGTAATGCAAAGTTTTGCTATTCGGAATTCCAGCCTCTTCACTCCATTTTGTACTCCACTTTCCTTTTCCAGTATACTCTATCCCAATCTTCTCACTTATGGAGCAGCCTTAATCCAGCTGCTATGATTTTAAAAAAAAAACAGGCAAACTATAAATGAATTTATAACTGCTCTCCAAAAGATTGGAAGATGTTTTTTTATCATCTTTCTTTTCCTTTTTTCCCCCCTTCCTTTTTCTTTTTTCACACTATTTACTATTCTTCTTTATTCTCTTTTCTTTATTTTCTTTTATGGTTCTTACCTTGTTAAATATTTCTTCAAGAATAATGATGAAATAATGATGAAAAAAATACCTTGCTCTTGGGTGGTGAATTCTTGTGGTTACATAATCTAAGGAGCTCTTGCTTAAACATCAGAATGGGACTGTTTACGGGGGAGAACGTGAGATAGTCATAAATATATTTCTGCTTTTCTCTGTCCTCTTAGAATGTCAAAGGTGGAATTGCCAAAGAAAAACAGTAAATCCAGAACAAGATGGAGGTATTGTTTAACAAGGAGGGCTCCACTCTTTAAAATGTGGAGGGCAGCTCAGATCTGTAGAATAGACAATACAGTTAAATAATAATGTCTTTAAAGTACTTGACACTGGGAGTATTTTTTTTCCCTTTTGTGTGTATGTGTGTGTGTGTGTGTGTGTAGGGTGCTTTCTTGCATTAAGAAGCCTAACTGAAGCTTTACACTGCTTTGTCTTTGCTTTTCTGATAAAAGTTGACAAGAAATTACATAATCTTGAGGAGAACAGTGGAACTTGCATTTTGCTGAAATGTCTGCAAAAGAGAAATTCAAGACTTAACACTGAGATGGTGCTATTTGTAGCAAAAGAAAATGTCTTCATACAAGCTTTGGTGCATAGAATGCATTGTTTCATGCACACAATCCCAATGTAGGGATGGCTTTTAAAGAAGGTTATGCACATTCATAAAAGAGGAATAATCTACTGCTGGTTGTTTATTATGATAGAGGGAATTTCCAGGGTTATCAGCAAAATTATGTTGATTACCCCTTCTGAGAACAAATGATTGTTGAGAGCTGTTGACTTAACTTTCTGTCTGTGGACTTCTTAGGAATATTGGTTGAGCATAGCTACTCAATGTTGGTCATGTTGTGAGAAGGACGATTCCCCCAGTAGTCCATTTCACCGTGTTTGGTAATGAAAGCCACCAAGCTCAGAGAGCACCAAGGACCCCACAGTTCAACCATGAGCTACAAGTATTCTATCAGTTGTGTGTTTGTTTGCAAGAGACACTTTAGAGCTCCCAACTTTGGTATAATTGTTTGAGCATGCTTGAGTTACAGCTAGTCTTTGATTGTGCCTGGTAAATACTGTTGAAAATTTATCCAAACCAACTGACTTTAGATCCTGCATGCAGCACAGGTATAATAAATTAATATCGCTTTTGTTGTCATCATCATTATTCGGAGACCATTTAAAAACAACATACAACTTCTCCATATTAATAAAAGGCATTCTGTGAAAGCCTTGATTGATCAAAGACATGATGAGCAGCAAAAGTCAATATCTCTGGGCCCATCTGTTGATGACAGTGGTCTATGGTAGGTAAATGGATTAATGAATGAAATGGGAAAAAAAAGAGGAGAGTAGATACTTTGTGAGATCAGCAAAGATGAACGAAGAGAGTCTGATTGTATAGAATGGAGTTGAGAAATATACCCTGGAGAAATGGCAGCATAAGCTGAATTGTAAATGAAAGAGCTAAAACATACATCTGAAATTATGAATTGGGAAAATGCAGATTTTGTGGGTGTGTATGAAAGTAGGAATCCCAAGGTGATTGTTGTGTTTTACACCCTTGTGGTCATAAACAAAGAAATAGAAGTCAGTTTGGGCAAAAATGCACCGCATTCTATATGCGTTTGCTATAAAATAAAGCATAAACTGTGTGAATGGAGGTAAATAAATGAAGAAGAAACAGAGAGAATAACAAAGCAAAACAATAAACAAAATGAGAGTGAATGTAAAATATTGGAGAAAGAGAAAGACTAAGACATGTAAGTAGTAGAAGACAGAATTAAATTATGATAAGGAAGGAGGAGGATGAAATAGCTTGGAACAGAGTGAAAAAATAACTATATTACAGAGTGTCACAGAAATGTCTAGAGTTACACTAGTGGGAAATATGAAAAAAAAAAGCTTGATGGAATAATACAAAGGAAAAAGGTTGAGAGTGAGAAAGGATTGCTACGTGTGAGTACATGCAGCTCAAATTTGGTTGCAAATATAAGAGTGGTATAGCATGAAAGAATAATGCAAGAATAACTAGGATGCTTAGGAAAACGTCCAGCACAAATTGTGGGTAACACAAGAACGTGTGATGCCTCCTTTATAGGTTTGAAAACAGATATTGTGGTTTGGCTGAGAAACCAAATAATTTGCAGTGACTGCTAGATGTCTATTAATTCATGTGTCAAAGATTGACAGGGGAAAAAAAGGAGTGAATAATTGCCAGTTTTCTATAAACGGGAAAATCTACAACAGTCTTTCCCAACCATGGCCATTTTTAGGTGTCTGTGTTTCAAATCTCAGAATTCAACACAACTGGAAATGGTCAAAATTGAAAAGAATATTGATCCAGCACAAGAAAATGAACATCAATATTATGTACATTAATAGAAGGTTGACTAAAAATGGAGAAATGAAGACATTTTACAACGTAAAAATGCTGATAGAAATGAAATGAGCAGGCGGGTCCTTTTGCAAGGTAAGAACGTGGGCCCAAAGAGGCAAAAATGGATGCATAGAAGGAACATGTCTCTGTCCTTGCAGAAATGCTTGTGATTACATCAGGAGAAGCTTCACAGTACGCTGAGTGCAGCACAAATGGTGCATTTAAAAGAGCGTGAGGTAAAACAAGAAGAGATGTGGGTAAAAATGAGTGGATGCTGAACGAATGAGAACTGAGCATGAAAGTGAGTAACCGGGACACGGGAGAACTGCAGGGAGCTGATTTTGTCATATAGAGAGAATGAATGAGGATCGAGTTGCACAACAAATATATGAAGGGAAATTGAATGGGTGGAGAGGAAGTTTTTTAAAAAGGTCATGGTTGGATGGAGTTGATGAATGAGAAGTTTAAAGAACACGAGGCAGTAAATGGAGTGGAGTAAGGACTTGGTGAAATCAAGTATGGGTTGCAAGGAGAGAAACGTATGGAGAAACATATAGGGGAATGGCCATTTTCCCCTTTTCCTTCATTTCTTTGGTGTTCCATTTCTTAATCCATTCCTGCATAATGCTGCTTACTTCAGAAGGGAATGTGAGTCTATAAACTCATCCATGGCCATATTGGTTGGGGAACTTTGAGGCCAAACATCTGGGTGAGGTCCCTGTTTAGAGACAACTGCTGTACTGTAAATGTTGCCTGGAGTTATGACAGTGCTATCCAAAATGTTCATGGTTATCACAAATAGGTCTCCTATAATTTACACTTCTGCAATTATGAAGAACTCTCATTCCCAGCAACAAGTGGGAACTGGGATGGAAACTAATCAAGGAGAGAAGCGACTTAGAACTAGGGAGAAATTTCCTAACAGTGAGAACAATTAACCAGTGGAATGGCTTGCCTTCAGAAGTTGTAGGTGCCCCATCGCTGGAGGCTTTTAAGAAGAGACTGAAATACCACTTGTCTGGAATGGTGTCAGGTCTCCTGCTTGAGCAGTGCATTGAACTAGAAGACCTTGAACACAGACCAACAGCTATCCAGTCTCTTCTTAAAAACTTCCAGTGTTGGAGCATTCACCGCTTCTGGAGGCAGGTTGTTCCACTGGTTAATTGTTTTGACTGTCAGGAAGTTTCTCCTTAGTTCTAGGTTGCTTCTCTCTTTGGTTAGTTTCCATCCGTTGCTTCTTGTCCTGCCTTCAGGTGTTTTGGAGAATAGCTTGACTCCCTCTTCTTTGTGGCAACCCCTGAGATATTGGCACACTGCTATCATGTCACCCTTAGTCCTTCTTTTCATTAAACTAGAGGAGTGGGAGTGGAGGAGTGGGAAACACAAGGAGAGGCAGGACAACTTTTTGTGTATGTCATCATTCTGGAACAGTGCTGCTGACCTCAGATTCCCCTCCCACCCTGTTTAATAGCATGCTGAATTTAGTCTGATTAAGGCAGGGAGTGATGGAATGTAACAGGCAGATGCAAGGTCAGGCTGAATTTATCTGAACGGCCGAAGCTCCTTGCTACTTTAAACAAGATAGTGCAGTCACTCTGCTAAACTTCCTTGTAGGGCAGCGGACAGGTCAGGGGAGATAATTTTCAAGGAACTGCACATTGCAAGACGGCAGTTTTGTAACAAAGGGGAGGATTTTTAATTTGGATTTCCATCTTAGCAGTTACAAGTGGAGTTGACATGGCAACCAATCCCCCCACTCTTATCAAAAGGAAAACAAAAACTAACTTTGAATGCTTTTACCCCTCCAGTCAAGAACAGGTCAGACTGACCCGTTCTGCTTCAATTTTTGAGTCAAGCTGTTCACATATGTGCTCCAGCCTTCCATTCTCACTCTCCATCAGCTCCTGAAGTTCATTCTAGACCTGGTAGCAATTGATCTTTTTCCTGCCCTGGAATTAAGAATTCATGCTAAATTTCAGATGTACATCAAATTCAACCACCACTCTTAAAGTGTTGGTTAAAAGTGCTATGTGTTCACATAGTGTTCTGTGCCCAAACATGTAGGTAGTACTATAGCTTAAGGTAATGGCCCAGGTCACACAACGTGCCAAGACAGTGACTGGATACCTGAAACAGGAAATTATGAATTACCCAGCTTGTTTAGAGTCTAGATTCACAGAATGAGTAACTTGAGCTGAGAGGAGTCTCAGTAAGAATAACAGAATAACAGAGTTGGAAGCGACCTTGGAGGTCTTCTAGCCCAACCCCCTGCTCAAGCAGGAGACCCTATACAATTCCAGACAAGTGGTTGTCCAATCTCTTCTTAAAAACTTCCAGTGATGGTGCACCAGGAACTTCTGGAGACAAGCCATTCCACTGATTAATTGTTCTCACTGTCAGGAAACTTCTCCTTAGTTCTAGGTTGGATCTTTCCTTAAGCACAGGTTCCACTGAGAACTAGAAACTGGGCCTTCTCGGTTAACTGAGTCACAGTGGCTTTTCATTATGAAGAGAACAGGAGGGCAATGAAAATGGGAAGTGAGGAAAAACACTTTCAAGGCACAGAAGGTCAACTTGAATCTTTCCAATTGAAATGTGCACAGGCAAGTTGCATGCTCAAAATAGTAGACATTGTGCAAAAAAACCCCAGAAGGGAACAGGAGTTGTTAAAATCAACAACCTTATGTCTGAGGAAGACTATGTTAGAGATGTTTTGTAGAAAAACCCCAAACCTGCATAAAGTAAATTCACATTTAGGGAGAAGTTATAGCATAGGTGTGTGTGGGGGGACGTGGGGGTGTGTACACCCGTGTATATGTGTCAATCTTTGGCATTCCAAGACTGGGGCAAAAATCTGAC
Organism: Protobothrops mucrosquamatus; assembly: GCF_001527695.2. NCBI lineage: Eukaryota > Metazoa > Chordata > Lepidosauria > Squamata > Viperidae > Protobothrops > Protobothrops mucrosquamatus. The sequence goes on from NW_015386813.1 coordinate 654,852, forward strand.
ATAAACCTAGAAAGTTGCAGCTGATAAACTAAGCATCTGCATCAGTAAAAGTCAGCACAGGTATCTGTAGGAAGAGGCAGGGAGCAAACAATAGGTCATCACTGCACAAATAACACAATTTATATACTTGCATCAGGTACCAGGACATAGCTGAGGTCACATGTATAATGACATCAGGAGGTACATGTCAGTTTGACATCACTGTGGCTTGTTACCCACACTTTTGGAAGCCCCCTTGTGTGTCTATGACCAGCAGGGGTTTTTGTGAGTTCAACTTCCAACTGCAGAAAAGCCTCTTGTTTATTACAAAACCCAAAAGAAACAAAACAAAAATTGGGACCTGTATTTTCTGCACAGAACTTGTTTTTCGTGGACAGAAGTATTTGATTTCTTTTCTGAGCCAGAATCAATCCACCATTAGAATTCTGAAAGCAGAATTTCTTATTTTGTATACCAGCATCCCTGTAAAATTAGAAGAGGGCAACTTTTGATGCCCTGTTCTTCGGGCATCCAAGAGCTTCTGTAAGTGTAATCCTAAAATTGCAAAGATCCCAGATGCAAGGATATGTGAGAACAGCCTTGGGAGACCAAACGAAGATCAGCAGACTAGTCAGATAAAAGTCAGCTGAGCCATAGAAGGAATAGAGATGTAGCAAACATCTCAGGAAGGACTCTCTCTAGTTTGTTAGACTGTAAAGGTGAATAGGAAGATATGTACTTTCAGACTTGCAAGATTTTGTTAATGTAACATTACAGTAAAAAATAGTGTTAATAATCATGTTTGGAGCTTCTGGTCTGGACAATCTTGCAAGGATGACATCAAGCATCTCAAAAAAAATTTCCTGTTTTATGTATAAATTAGAATTCCTTTAAAAGTACATCGGACAGATGAAGTCTTTGGAAGCTTGATACTCATATTTGGCTGACTGAATTTAAAAAGAAAAAACAACAATGTGGCATTGAATGTGACTACATTAGAGTTGTGTTTTAGAAGCGTGATTCTGGGTACGTTTAAAGAGACGTCTCCGAATTACATTTCTTGATCCCAAACCAAAGGTGCTTTTAATGTGTGCTGAAAATACAAATTATAACTTGTTTTTATTGATATTAACAGTCCATGGAGGTAAGCCTATTTTAGCAACTATGTATTTTGCTCATGTAATCAGGAAACCTGGCTTGCACGGGTAATTTCTATGTATTCTTAGCAGCAAATGTTGAAACATGAGGCCAGAATTGAAAATATATTTTTTTTCTGCTTGACTGATGAATATTTCTTCTTCCTCAGATAAATATACATGTTTTTTTGCCCTCTGTGGAGAAAAGGGGCTATCAAACGTCCTATTTCCCTTCCTATCTTCTGGATATACTCTCATTGAAAAAGGCATGCATTTCTTCTTTGGAATATGTTTACACAACATTGAACAAATTCCATAGCCAGCATTGCTCATTATCCATATGCCATACATAACATACATTTTGCCCCTTTCCGGTTTGACAACTGGCTGCCCACTGAGGACCCAATTTACTGACTTAAGTGCTCATTCTGGGGCAGGCTACAGTTTTCCCATTGTTTTGTGGGTGGTGTTTTTTCTTCTTCTTCTTCTTCTCCTTCCTTTCTTTTGCAACACACAGATTGTGTAATGTTCCTTTTGGATAGAGGAAGTTGCTTTAATTCATGCTTCTCAGCATAATACAGAGCCATGGACGACTGGAGGAGGGGGCAAGACAGAGTAGTGAGGAAACTGTAACTAGAGGTCATCTGAAATGGGTTTTAGCTTTTGACTTCTGCCTCTTAGAGGACAGTATCATAGAAGAGGAACTTCCACCGAGATGCCTCAATGTCATCCTGACCAGTTTTTACCTCTGGTGCTTCCCCCCACCCCTCTCTCTCTCTTTTTTAAAGAGGAAAAGAAAGAACATGTCGGGGTGGGAAAGATGGGTAGAAGAATTCAACTCCAGGGTTCTTCTTGTGCTGATTATCTCAAACAAGGTTCTTTTTCACAAAGAAGGAAGTGGTGTGTAAAGATGTACAGACCTGAGAAAGGAAAGCAAATGCAGCTGTGCTCTGTCCATGGCTGGTAACATGGGAAGAAGAAAGTTTAAAAACAAGAAGCAAACAACAGAAAAAGGGGGGGAGAGATGTTAGCAGCAGGAACCTGGATGAGATATACCCACCATAGAGGAAATATTACTTTGATTTTTGTTGCAGGGAAAATATAGTGGCTTTAACAATGAAGTAGCTACAACATGCTTCTTTGTGACTTCATCCAGCGTATGGTGCATGCTCACAGAGCTGCTTTGTGTGCATAAGACTGCAATAAAACTAAACTACAAATCACATGTACCCTTGAGAGATTTATGACCTTTAATAGATATCTAATATGGACATGTGAATGTAAAGAAATTGTTTTGGAAGTGGACATAGTGCAGGAGCATAGACTGTTTAATCCATCTTTGATAAGTGGCAAAGCAGAGTTTTCTCAGAGGTTTAAAGCTTGACAGAAGGCTAACTGTGGTCTGAACCCACCCACACCATCCAATAGATACCTCTTAGTGGGAAAGCTTTTGCACATTTGTGTGGAAGTCTGTGCATATCCAGCACTAAAGATGAAGCAAAGGAAAGTTCTGAGAACTGAAAATTAGTCCACAGACAATGAAAAGATATATGCAATCCTTGAACACAACCCTGACCATACATGTTACGGTTTGTTGGTTTGTTGTTCTTTGCTGACTGTATGTGTGCAATATTTCTGAACCTTGGCCACACTAAGATGTGTGAAGTTCAATCCCAGAATTCCCCAACCAGCTTGTGGGAGTTGAAGTTCACACAAAATGGCCAACTGCTATATTGTGTGGATGTCAGAATAGCACAATTAATAGGGCTTGCAGATTGTCTTGACTTGTCTCTACAAATACTGGATGTGCACATGTTTAATTAATCAGACTTTCCATTTCTGGAAAAAGTGACATTTGGCTAATCTTAGCCGGATTAGAATATTTTTGTGGCTTAGTGTTTTGTAGAGATCTAGCCCTTTGGCTTTATTTATGAGTGAGCCTATTGTGCCAACCTTCAAAATGGTGACTTCAATAACCGGGTTAAAAGCGTTGTGTGAACACGCTTGATATGTTTCAAATAATGGTAAGGGAATCTTTGTGTGCTAGTGTGATGTCTCTCTAATGCTACATCTCCTTCAGATTGGGCTGAGAATCCTTTGCTTGCAAAGACAGTAACAAGGCTAGTCTTTCTGTTAGACACGGTCACTTTCTTGGTGGTGAAAACAAGAGCTGTTTCCATCGGGTTGGTGCCTCTTAAGCTAATACGCAATTTCAGGAGTGGAAAGTACCTGTGCTTCAGTATTAGTTTTGAAGGAAGGCTAACAGACCAGTTGTAGAAGAGAGGATAGTCTAGGGCAGCGGTTCTCAACCTATGGGTCGGGACCCCATTTGGGGTCGATCGACCATTTCACGGGGGTCGCCAAGCAAGGCTGTCCGCCATTATTTTTGTCTGCCATTTTTTTTGTCCGCCATTTTTTTCCCCTTTTCCGGCGGGTGCCTTACCTCCCTTGGGCTGGGCCAGCTGGTGGTTGGCCTGCTCCGTCTCTGCCGCTTGCCAGCTACGCCTCGGCCGGCGCAGGGGGCGGAACCACGCATGCGCAGTGCTCCCGGGCAGGGAAAGTCCTCGACTAACGGCTGGTTGGGTAGTCCTTGACTTACGACCGGTTTAGTCCTCGACTTACAACCGGTTTAGTCCTCGACTTACGACCGGTTGGGGGTCGCGGCATTAAAAAGGTTGAGAACCACTGGTCTAGGGGTAGGGTCAAGAGAGTCACCAACCTAGAATCATTATACTCCCACAAACAATCTAAGTCCAATCCTTCTTGAATTCCATTGACTCTTATCTAGTGCTGATCTCTAATTGACTAGATTCTTGTATATAGGTACAAACAATAAATCAGCTTAACTGAAACGTAATGTGTGATCCTGGTTCTCCAAGCCTGACACCAGTCTATCTTCTAACTACCTTTAAATATGTTCCGGCTCTTACACATGGAATTGGGTGAACTTGTAAGAAAACAACTTTAATTCAGAGGTTGATTGTATCATATGCTTGCCATGCAAAAGTCATGGGTCTTATTCCTGACCTCTAGGAAAGATCTTGCCTTATATCCTCAGCGTTTGCACTGATGTATTATTAATCTAAGTAGAGCAATATTTGGCGCCTTTCAAATATAAATCTACCAAGTGAGATTTTCCCATGTCGTAATTTATTTCCATTATTAGCATCGTGCATAGGATCCAAGCATGAGGTTCTGCCTGTGGAAACATTAAGGGGGTGGGGGAAACTTGAGTAGCACTTCATGTTTTTTAATGGGTACTGTGATGCTCACAGACTGGACCTCTTTCTCTAACAAGCATTTTTATAGCCTTGGGGAACACTCGGCAGGGCAACGTATCTACAATGGTCTGTTTATCCTGGGAGGGTGGGATATGTATTCATTATCCAGAAAGTGTATCTCTCTTGTTCTGCACCTGTGTTCTACATTTGGCATGAGAAGAGCCTTTTTTTACCATGATACAAATTTTAGAAATATGCTGCAGTAGACAGATTCAGCTCGGAGCCATCTGTCTTGCACGGTGACTTATTGTTTCTGTTGACTTCCACAATGTAGGTGGGAGATAAAGACACATTCAGCATTTTTTTTGCATTGTGGTCATATGCTCTTTAATTTACAGGCATTTGATATGTGTGTATGTGTGTCTATTTGTTTACACACATAGAGATGTATACGTGATTTCAACTGCTCTCACCAACTTTAAATGTGTTCTGATTCTGATTTATAACCTGGTGGGCATTAAGATCACCTGGAAGGGGGGGAATGGTTGTGACGGACAGGAATGGCAATAAACCCATCTCTGCTCCTGTGAAGCCCCACTTACAGGAGTCAACTCAAAGCTCAGAGCTGCTCCTACTTAGCTTAGAGTAGCATTAAAATGTGACTGCACTCAGCCAATGCCTTAGATTTTAGAAACAGAAGCGAACCCAATAAAAGTGTTATCCTATCTTCCCATCAAAGATCCCTGTAAAAATCCCCTTCAGATCCAAATTAGATCCACTAGAGAAGTAAATACAACCAGCTAGGGAGATACATTTGCAAGTGTCTCAGTGAGAGAAAAGATTTAATCATGGTAAGTGGAAAGAGGTTGCCCATTTTCTGTAGGAAAAAGAGGAGGAGGAGGAGGAGGAGGAGGAGGAGGAGGAGGAGCGGAACAGAAATATTTTATCTCATTTATACACATTTTCTACTTGGCTAAGGCTAATCTTAATCACTTGGCCGTCTTCCAGTTAGAGAGAGAGGAGGAGATGGCAATTTACGTCTCAGGTATCTTCACATACAGGTGACTTACTCTCCCACCCAGCTGATGGTCAAACACTGGGGTTGCTGCAGAAGTAGGATGCATCTGATTGAAATATGGGTACTTTAAACAGGACTGGGTGCACTGCTTTCTCTATGGATTATAGGAGGACTGGAAATCCAAAATAAATGGTCTCCCTCTTTTCTTTTAACTATCAGATGAGCTAACTGGTGCATCTTCTCGTCTTGATCAGTTTTTGGGGACTGTTCTTCTAAGCGTGGGGGAATTGGAACAGTCCAGGGGCAAAGAGCAGAGAGAAAAAAATAACTGCCTCTAAGATGTTCCTGGTAATCCAATTCATTCTAATGATAATAAATGGGGGAACGAGTTGTCAGCTTCTAAAGCATAGGCCTTCATTTTCACCAATAACTGAGCTCCTTCTGGCATTAAATTATACATCCAGATCACTCACAGACAAGAGACGGGGGTAAAGAAAGAAAAATTATGCTCTGAACAAAACTTCTCCCAAAACTTCTTTAGCCTGACTATTGATCAGGTTGATCAGATAACAGTTGGCTTCTTGATTTGTCTCCAGTTGGCTAACTTTGAAGGGACCAAATATTCCCGGTGCTAAAACCGGAAAAACTCTGGAAACAACGCAAAAGGTCCAAAAGTCCAAAAGGTTGTGAATGACCCAGAGGAGCTGGGTTCTTCTTAGCCCCTGAACCATTTTGCCAACCACATTGCCAATGAAGTGTGTTAGATCTTTTGGATGGCAAAACTCTTATTTATCGGTTTTGTGTCTGCCGCGACTGTTATTCTTGGCAGTTACGTCAATACCATACAATATTATAAAACATCCGGGATATAAATAAAAAGATTACAAAGAAGTAAAAACCACAATAACAGCAATAGATGGCATCACCTTACCCTTAATAAGCACTCCTAAACAGCTCAGATTTTTGAAAATGTGCAGAAAGCCATCAGTATAAAAGCCAGGCTAATTTCCTGGGAGATTGTTTCATAACTTATGTACGCTTATTGAGAAACAAGCTATCTTTAGAACGGAATACAGGATTCGCTTATTAAAAAAAGCAAGGTGGACTTTATATACCATTCTAAAGATAGGCTATATTCTTTTTTTTTACAATATTGTTAAGCCTTGGGAACTGGATTGCTTCTACAGCTGATGCCTTGTGTATAGTCACAAAAAGTGCAAGGTCCATAAATTCAGTTCCTGGTAAGATCTGTGGCTATGTATACTTGATGAGATCTAAATGGAATTAAACTACTTCTGGATGCCTTTTGGTGATCAATAGAAGCAAAAACATCACTCAGAAGCAGCATTTGTGAGTTTTTTTCTTCCCTCTTCCCCATTTTTAAAAAGTGAGGAATCACTCATTGTTTCTACTCAAATAAATGAAGCAGATGGGTCGGATCTGCGTGGAGCACTGGTAAAACATGTTTGTGCTAGTATATGCCAGCAGATCAATGGGTCAACACATTCTAAACCAGATCTCCTCATATAAATTGCATTGTAATGATCTAAGAAGGTGGGATGAAGCCCTAAGTCAATATTGGGAAATCTTTCCAGTCCAGGGGCACCAGTTTGAGCTGAACTTGTCTTAGGAGAGAACATAAACGCTATTTTAACCCTGGAACTGCTAAAGAAGGCTGTGAATGGGGATGGGATGAAAGCAACATCATGAGATGTTGGTTACATCATGAGTATATCCTTTAAAAGAGGGTAGAGAAGTGTCTCTGTGAAACCATTGGCAGGACATGAAGATGAACCCACAGCTAGTCAATTAAACTATTATACTTGGGTGGTATGTTTGGCGACTCAGAAGGTTTCTTGACGACTCTCCTTTCTGGACTCATTAAGTGTGGGTTTCTGCTTTGCAGAATGGAAATCAGAAGATTTTTTTAAAAATAAAAAACAAACAAACAGGATGAAGAAAGAGAGAAGAAACAGCAAAGGGATATTTGTGCTGGCAGGCTAAGGAAATCAATGCAAAGCATTTCCCTTATGTGGGACCTCTGCATTCCAGGGAGGCCATCATTACATGCCCAGATCCTTGCAAGATAAAGGCTCCTCTCAAAGCCAAGTCCATCTCGCCAAAGTCGGCATCATTTGCTGAAGCTGTCTGCTACAGTAAAAGAAGACAAAAATCAATGTAGTATTTAAAAGTGCTGATTTTACCATTTCCATTTACTACTTTAAGCTTCAGGGCATTCGCTAGATGCTGAAATGAAACCTTTCTCAGTTCTCAGGACTCTGTTGTAGGGCTAAATAGGAAGAGGATGGTGGGAAGCCAGTGTGGGGGAACAATGACCTCTATAAGTCCGTTCAGTTGAAACCTAAGACAATGGCTCTTCAGGACTTGGTGTGGAGGTGTAATGATCTGTGAAAATGTCCTTGAGAGACAGGAGGAGGAGGAGGAGGAGGAGGAGGAGGAGGAGGAGGTGCTGCAGACCAGGCAGTGGTCAGAGAAAAGGCATTTTAGCCCACTGCCTTCCTGAAGGAATGGAGTACGTGTGGGAAATATTTCAGAAACGACCTTCCCAAACTTCTAGAACTGTAAAAGTGAGGGGGAAGGGCTTTCCTTTAGACTTCCAAGATTGATGTCAGCCCTTCAAGGTAAGGCTGATGTTAGACAAGAATCACCAACGGTGAGTATTAACTCTACCTTTATTTAAGGTTACAATAACAGAATCTTGCAAGTCTGAAAGTCCATCTGTTCCCCTCAACACCACCTTACCATTTTATATATAGAAATTAGGGAGGGTTTCGTCTGAGATAATTACTACTTGCCCATTGCTCCTCTAGGCTAAGTTGCCTCTTATCAGGCTATTGTTTAATCTATGACTCCGACTCCGACTCCGACTCCGACTGGTCCTCTCAAGGACGTTCTGACAGACCATTATAGGATGGTTTCTTTTTCATCATGGTGATAAATGCCTTCCTTTGAACCAATGTCTAATTGGCCTTGAGTGAAGAACAAGGGCTGGACTCCCCCAAGTGATTGGGGCAGGCTTTCATTTAAATTGTATGAACTTGAGTACAGATGATACAATTACCCTCCTGTAATCATAACATCTAGACTCATAACACTGCATATGGCAATCAGATCTCAGTAGGTGGCAGCACCTGGCTGATCTTACCTGAGATCAGATGTTAAGCTGGGTTGAACAGGGTGAAAATCTGATGGGAAATGCACGGGGAGGTGGGACTAGGAAATCAAATCTTGGAAGGCGGTCCTTTTCGATTTCAGTGGCAAGCAAATAACCTGATGGCATACATGTAGTTTCAAGGAGTTTAGCGCGGAAATTGCTTTGTTAACAGTGGCAATATAAAGCCTGGCAATCTAGAACTGAGGAGAAACTTCCTGACAGTTAGAACAATTAACCAGTGGAACAACCTGCCTCCAGAAGTGGTGAATGCTCCAACACTGGAAGTTTTTAAGAAGAGACTGGACAGCCATTTGTCCGAAATGGTATAGGGTTTCCTGCCTGAGCAGGGGGTTGGACTACTAGATGACCTCCAAGGTCCCTTCCAACTTTACTATTATTATTATTATTATTATTATTATTATTATTATTATTATCATCATCATCATCATCATCATCATCATCATCATCATCATCATCATCATCATCATCAAGGAAGCTAATTGGAATCAGCTTTAGTTAGTATTGGGACTAGAGATAACCAGGAAATCCCACGACTGCAGGCTGGACTGGGAATTTAAAATACATCTTGGAAAGAAAGCAGTGGAAAACGACAATGCCAAGAAAACTACATGGGCATGTATTATCCATGAAGCAGCCAGAGGTCGAGCCTGACTAGAGGAAGATTTTACTTTGCTGGCAGTAACACTCAGCTTTTAAATCCGTGAAGTCATTGACTTTTTAGCAAGGGGAAAAATATAAGACTTCTTATAGGGAAGGGGTGCGCGAGAAAATTTTGCCAGTTAAATGAGAACTACAGATAGTCCTTGACTTACCACCACAATTGAGCCCAGAGTTTATGTTTGATCAGAAGACAGGCAAATTTACACGACCCCCCTCTTCATTCCTGGAAGAAGTTGTGAGAACGTGGAAGATGGAGGGAAACACCCTCTTGCTACTGCATTTGCATTTGGAGTGCTTTCATCAGTATCCTCACCCTCGTGTATCAAATCAGTGCAGACACATAAATAGGTTTTCTCCATAATGTCCTGCCCCTAACATGGTTCTTCAAATGTGTCAATGGTGAATTCCTTGCTATTGTAACTGGGTCCTTCTGCCTTGTTGCTGGTTGTTCTCCTCTTCTTCCTTTCACCTTTTATAGTATTAATTTTTTTTTTAGAGAACTAACTCTTTGTGCATTGTGTTTGAAGTAAGATAATTTGAGCCTGGTCATTTGGTCCTTGAGTGAGAACTTTTGGTTTGAATTATTTGATGACCCACAGAGGAGAAAGGGGGCAAAGAAGAAAGAAAGGTGAACGATAGCTATTACTTTCATTATTGGTTCCTGATCCACATTTCACCCTCTCAACCCTTTAATTGTTCATTAAACTTTTTTTTTAAAGCTCTGAAATGCTTTCTCTTCTCTCCCCCCCACTTTTTTTTCCTGGTTTATCAGTAGGAAACTTAATCCTCTTAAGACCAGCATCAAATATTAATTTTGCCAATTTGTGCGATGTAATTAGCAGGTGTGATTAATCAATTAATCAATTTACGATTGCTATCTGTGCCTGGAGCAGCATGCTGGGATAAGCATGAACAACACAAGTTGTAATCCCAATAAATAGGCTTATGTTGCATTTATTCCTTCTTGGCCTGCAGTCGTTTGCAGCTGGGCAAAATGTGATTCCCTCTTTCCAGATCTGAATGCAGAAATGCATTTGGTGCTGATGCAACTTTTTATGAAACTACACTCTACTTTACAGTTACAGTAGTCCTGAGGGTGTAGAAAAAGAAAAACCTCTTTATGGCAGAGTGTTTATTTTTGAATTAGGATCCTGCTCCGTTTCACTTTCTTCAGAATTCTTTTGCTACTGTTAGCATCTGATACAGTGCTTTTTTTTAAAAAAAAAAAATCCCTCTGCGTTCTTTTATTTAAGATGTAAAATGCAGAAGGGAGAATTACACAGACACTCCACAAACTTGATCAAATAAGATATGTGTGTCTGCTTTATGTCCAGATAATCTGTTTGGAGTCAATCACATTTGTATTGACATGTTCCCAAACCACTGGAGGTGGGACAAGTAGTAATGGATGGAAACTGATCAAAGAGAGATCCAACCTAGGATAAGGAGAAAGTTTTTGACAGTGAGAACAATGTTCTAAAATGCACCTGTTGCAAACCAATGGTTATGGTTTATACCACCCTAGTCAAAAGGCCAGTGACAGATTTTATCTTCCTGGGCTCCAAGATCACCACAGATGGGGACTGCAGCCAAGAAATTAAAAGATGCTTGCTCCTGGGGAGGAAAGCTATGGCCAATCTAGACAGCATACTAAAAAGCAGAGACATCACCCTGCCAACAAAAGTATGCATAGTCAAGGCCATGGTTTTCCCAGTGGCAATGTATGGCTGTGAAAGCTGGACCATAAGAAAGGCTGAGTGCAAAAGAATTGAGGCCTTTGAACTATGGTGCTGGAGAAGACTCCTGCGAGTTCCGTGGACTGCAAGGCGATCAAACCGGTCAGTCCTAGAGGAGATCAACCCTGACTGCTCTTTAGAAGGCCAGATCCTGAAGTTGAAACTCAAGTACTTTGGCCATCTAATGAGAAGGAAGGACTCATTGGAGAAGAGCCTAATGCTAGGAAAGATTGAAGGCAATAGAAGGAGGGGATGAGAGAGAATGAGGTGGCTGGATGGAGTCACTGAAGCAGTAGGCGTGAGCTTAAATGGACTCCAGAAGATGGTAGAGGACAGGAAGGCCTGGAGGAACGTTGTCCATGGGGTCGTGACTTCGCAACTAACAAGTCAAAAGGCTGTCCAGTCTAGCTTTGATGGAATTTGGAAGGCTTTGCACTGCTAGAATTTGTGTAGCTTATTAGAGTAAAACATACCACCTTGCTCTCTATTTCTGTGTTATGGTGTAGGGGATGACAATGTACCATGCAGAACAAATCTCCTGTTTTGTTTATCCTGAGCAGAGCAGCTGTGGCAGATTTCAGCTTTTTTGCAGAAGCTCCTTTGACTCTTTTACTAGACCTCTGAGATCTATCACCCATAGCCAGATGACAAATGGTGGCTCGGAGGAAGACTTACTTACTTATTATACCCAGCGGGTGTGACCTTCATATAAAAGTAGAGGTTTCCATTTAAGTTATGGCAGATCGGGGCTTTTAAAAGCCTGATAGGTGAAAGAAGAGTTCATTTTGCTTACGCTATTATTAAAACAACTAGAAGTACAAAACACAGGCTGATCTACAGCTTATTTATTGTTCCCACTACCTCTAAGTGGACTCCAGTCTACCTTTCAACTATCTCAATGTTTTTCAAAGTTGGCCACTTTAGGACATATGGACTTCCACTCCCAAGTTTGAAAAGAACACCGTTCTTTCTTCAATGTCCAAAGATGTGATTCACCTTTGTAAAAATATTTTACAGAGCGTGGGACTTCAAGAAGAGACTGTTGAGTTAAGAGAAGGGGACTGATATGTTTCTTCACTCTCCTGAATGTAGCACGTAGAATATTAGTTTGTAGAAAGAAACATTAGATGTTCATACATGTATTTTTACCTTTATTCCTCTTACGGAGTTACAATCTCCAGGATTCTGTTTTGGAAAAGCAGACCACTTTTATGTACATTAAACCAATACTGGTTTGGATAAATGCCTCTGTTATTTACTTCTCCTCTTTTATATCTAATTTCCTTGCAGAATTGTACTTATTATTTCTTTTAGGAAGGTCCACATTGATTTTAGAGGAATTGAATTTTATTTATTCATAACTTCATTTTCTAATATATATATATATATATTTGGTAACTCAAAACAAATCAGCGAAATCTCTTATTAGTGTATGTGATGAAGCTTCTGCCCTGTGTTTGTCAGACATCTTATCTATCTTTGATCTCTGATTGGCAGCCAGTCTCCAGATAAGAATCTTTCCCAGGGATATTCTCTAAGATCCTTTGTAATTAAATAGATCCTCAGGCTGAACTTGAAACTTTTTGTCTGCATGCTAAGCAATGGGCTCTTCCCATAAAAACTAAGAATGTATCAAGGCATGAACTGAGAAGTTCTCCAATTATCCAGTATGCTTCTCTGCAGCATAGGGGGTGTGCGTGTGTGTTGTAAATTGTGTTTTTAAGTTGTACATGCAGCTGGCTCAGGGCAAGGGGGGGGAAGCCAAAAAGGGGGTTGCTTGTCACCAGCTTTTCACTGCTATGGTGCAGTGACACATCTAGGTAGTTTTAGAGTCTCCTTACCGTCTTTCTAGCAGAAAAGGAGCTGTAGAAGGCCACGACTATTACTTGAAAATAAGCACCATTTGGTTAATGCCTGATTAGTTTCTTCGGGGACCTGCTACCAGGAAATCATTGTCTGTCTGGGTTACCTGGGGTTCACTTTACAGCTCTCTCAAAAAGAAATTATTCATTACCAACCCACCTCCCTCAGCTCTTCCGTCAGTATTATTAGCCCTCTTGTACATATTCCGGAATGGTGGTGGTGGGGCTCATCCTGTTAATCTTGTCTCTTTTGCCTAGAATATAACAAATCTTTTATTCATCCCAAGGGCAATGTCCTTTTTTCTTTCCCACCTCCCTTCTGCCATCTTTGCCTTCCTAATCAGTACTTCCCCCCCTTTTTTTTTTTTTGCTTTTAACTCCATGCTCATCTCCTTCCTTCCTCCTTCCTTCCCTCCTCCCTTCTTTGCAGTAAAGGGAAATACTGCCTTCCACAGCTGTGGAATTGGATGCTACCCATCTATCTACCTCTGTATGGATGTAGCTGATTGTTCCTCTTTTTTTTTTCCCCCAGGGCAGGGTCCATTATATAGGCTGGAAATAAGTCAGAGACTTTTCCTGGGCAAAAGAATGGTTTTTTAGAGGCCGCTCCCGTTTTCAAATTAAGCAATTTAAATCATGTTTTCCCCCCCTATCATTTAGGGGGGCAGAAGGTTAGTGATGAAATGAGCACACGCACACACCCCTTCATCCAGATTGAATTGGTTGAACTGAATTGGTTTGAATCTTTACAGAAAGCTTGCTGAACACACTTGCATTCTGAAATCTGAACTTCTCATGATCTTTTACTGCCATGCACCATTTAATGTGTGCTGTCTCAATGCACACTAAAAAAAAAATACACACGGTTATTTGCAAAGAGCTTCTGTTCTTGGGCAGATTAAAAGTAGAAGAGGGGAAGGGAAGGATGGAGGGAGAGAGGAAGGAAAGAAGGAAGGAAGGAAGGAAGGAAGGAAGGAAGGAGGAAGGAAGGAAGGAAGGAAGGAGGAAGGAAGGAAGGAAGGAAGGAAGGAAGGAAGGAAGGAAGGAAGGAAGGAAGGAAGGAAGGAAGGAAGGAAGGAAGGAAAAGTTAAATATTGCATTAAATTAGGGACAAATAATTTGTATAAGCTATTCTGCAAACTAAAGGCTATAGTTAAAACTAGACACAAGGTGTTCTTGAATTCTCTGGTAGATTCTCCCCTACCCTGAACTTGTGAATTGATGGGTCACAGAGACCAATACAACCAAGACACTGAGTGAAATTGAAATCCATATATCCCATGAGCCCTCAATAGTATGCAGTGTTTCAAAATTTGATTTCAAAAAAAGGTTCTTCAAAGGATGCAGGATCATGATCCTCTCTGCCATACAGAATACATCCAACGTCTATTAAGTGGAGCAAAGACAAATGGAAGTTACACGTATTGAATGTGGTAAAACTCTCCCAATAAAAAGACATGACATGACATGACATGACATGACATGACATGACATGAATGGAGATGTCTATGTGGAGGGCATTTGTAAATACTCCACCTTTCTGAACTTCAACTCTGTCAATAATACAAAACAGGGC
>NW_015386813.1:671276-673143 GCF_001527695.2 Protobothrops mucrosquamatus
AAAAAAAAATAAATAATACAAAACAGGGCCACTTCCTCCGTGTATGTCCCTTCCAACACTACGTGCTCTTCAGTCAACAGTATACCTTGAAGGACTCCCAAACAACATCAAGATCTCGCCTTGATCTTTCAATAGTTCCCCACCTGTAAGTATATCTATCAGTGTTTCTCAACCTTGACAATTTTAAGGCATGTGGACTTCAACTCCCAGAATTCCACAGCCAGCATTGCTGGCTGTGGAATTCTGGGAGTTGAAGTTCACATGCCTTAAAATTGTCAAGGTTGAGAAACAGATAGAGGAAGGGAAGGAATGTGCAGAGGAAGAGGTCTCCCTTAGAAAGAAGGCCATCATAACTTGAGATAACGTTCAAGTGGGTCATGCTGAATTCTTAGCGGAAAGACTTTGGCAGATCTCTCTCTCTTTCCATTCATTCACTGATCTTCCCTATCAGACAAGCAGCAGGGATCTTGGCTCCCTGTTGTTCCTTCTGAAGGCTTGACTTATTTAAAATGCATTGCCTAAAGAGAAGCAATTCCATTCCTGCTCAAGTGTTAGTTGTTGCCCAAGTACAGATTTTCTCAAGTTTTGACAATTAAACAAGGACTTTATTTCATTATTGTCTCTCTCACACCTTTGTCTGCAAGAGATTAATTCATAAATCACAAGTATCATCAGGTCTTCCATCCATTGAGTAATCATCCTTTACTGAAACTTGTGCAAAGGAAATATAGAGAGGGGTGTGATAAGAAGCTCTTATAGATATAATTTTTGTAGTTGTATTAGTGGTTATTACTGATTGTGTCTTTCTTCTCTCTCTCTCTCTCTCTCTCTCTCTCTCTCTCTCTCTCTCTCTCTCTCTCTCTCTCTCTCTCTCTCTCTTTCTTTCTTTCCTTCCTTCCTTTCCTTCCTTCCTTCCTCCTTTTCTTTCTTCCTTTCCTTTCCCTTCCTTCCTTCCTTTCCTTCCTTCCTTCTTTTTTTCTTCCTTCCTTCCTTCCTTCCTTCTTTCCTTTCTTTCTTTCTTTCCTTCCTTCCTTTCCTTTCTCTTCTTTCTTTCTTTCTTTCTTTCTTTCTTTCTTTTCCTTCCTTCCTTTCTTTCTTTCTTCCTTTCAAGGGCAGGAAAAATGTTAAATTCTCACATTTAAACAAATAGAAGACTAATGGGCACAACAGCTTTATGTAGCTCTAGCAAGAGGTGAATCTAATAAAGCATTTGTCATTAGAAGTTGTTTTTTCTTCCATTGCTTCAGAAAACTGGGTGACAAAAATAAATATGGAAACTAACAAAGTTGCTGTCTTTAATGGGATTAACCTTCTCTGTAGCACTGGGTATGGATTCATGGATTCATTCATTGATCAGTTGGCAAAGGGAAAAGATAACTGTGAAGCATCATCAGGAAGCTATCCCCAAACCAGTCGTGGAGAATATTTAAAACAAATATGTAGCAGAAGCAAGGAATGAAAGAAGAGAGCAGAATGCTACAGATCCTTATATAATAATAATAATAATAATAATAATAATAATAATAATAATAATAATAATAATAATAATAATAATAATAATAATAATAATAATAATAATAAAGTTGGGAGAGACCTTGGAGGTCATCGAGTCCAACTCCCTGCTCAGACAGAAAACCCTATACCATTTCGGACAAATGGCTGTCCAGTCTCTTCTTAAAACCTTCCAGTGTTGGAGCATTCACCACTTCTGGAGGCAGGTTGTTCCACTGGTTAATTGTTCTAACGGTCAGGAAGTTTCTCCTTAGTTCCAGGTTGCTTCTCTCCTTGATTAGTTTCCATCCATTGCTTCTTGTCCTGCCTTCAGGCGCTTTGGAGAATAGCTTGACTCCCTCTTCTTTGGGGCAGC
>NW_015386813.1:675180-687680 GCF_001527695.2 Protobothrops mucrosquamatus
ACGGAGAGCAGAGGGACTTGCAAACTGAAGGCGGTGTGGGAGGTCCCACTTGAGGGCAGCCCCTGTAACCGTCAATGTGGCCCTTTAAGCTTTACTTTCCCTCACACCATTCTCAAATGGTGGGAGATGGTCAAGTAAGCTACCCATTAAGAATGGTTACATTTTAATGTTGTTATGGTGTGTTAGCAATGTGAGCTTTCAGGTGTCTTTAATATCTCAGAGTGTTTTCATCAAAGCCATTGGAATTTGTACGGATGTTAGTTTACATTGGTTTCTGACCAAAAGAAGGATTCGAAAAAAAACACCTCTTTTCAGTCAGATTGGCTCTTGGTGTCTTCATGGAAATAATTCAGACATAGCTTGCTTTCTTAGGGGCTTTTCTTTTTTCAACTCCTTAGTCTGGCCTGGAGCCCCGAGATTTCTTGGTCATCTTCATAACTGAATCAGAATTAATTTGACCCTGACTAGACTTTTGAGATCAGCTAAGAGTGGCTGCATGCTGCCATCTGCTGAGGACAGATGACATTAACTCACTTCCTGGTGACTATCCAAACATGTCAGTGTAGACTTGACAGTAATATTAAATAGGAGTATCATTGCCATATTCTAGAAGGCTTTGGTTTTATAATAATAATAATAATAATAATAATAATAATAATAATAATAATAATAATAATAATAATAATAATAGTTGGAAGGGACCTTGGAGGTCATCTAGTCCAACCCCCTGCTCAGGCAGGAAACCCTATACCATTTCGGGCAAATGGCTGTCCAGTCTCTTCTTAAAAACTTCCAGTGTTGGAGCATTCACCGCTTCTGGAGGCAGGTTGTTCCACTGGTTAATTGTTCTCACTGTCAGGAAGTTTCTCCTTAGTTCTAGGTTTTGATTTGATTTGATTTCCCGGGTTTATTCTATAGCTCTAGAATTTCCTGAAGATCCCCCTTTGAAGTCCAGCCTTGCTTGCTTTCCAAGATAAGACCTGTCTGATAATCAAGGGGGCCTGGATTTATAGAATTGAGAGGATGCAATTGATATGTCTATGGTAGGGATGTGCTGTGAGAGTCAGTTTGACAGAATGGTTAAGCTGTAGAAGTCCTCAGTATTGTTTTGGATCATAAAGTGGGACCCAGTTTGCCCATCATAACCCATTCCATTTTGCTCAGGATAACGGAGACATAGCTTTTCACTGGGTTTAATTTTCTATGGAGGCTGAGCAGATCTCTTTCTTGACCGTACGTTTTTTTCAGAGTTGTCTCTCTCCCACTTCCTTTTCTGCTCGCGCTTGAAAAATGGCTGAATGTAGATCAGCTTCATAAATCTTACAAAGAAGCAGTCATAAAAATCTCATGTTCTTACATATGGTGATAGCCCAGGGACAGCTGTGCCATATGTGAACAATAGCCGCTAGAAAGAACTTTGTAAGAAAGTAGGAAAAAAAAGGGGGGGAATGTTTTCTGATTGAAAAATTGTCTCTCATTGTTTACACTGCCTGGAGTTGAAGCAGTCTGTCTCTCCTCCAAGTTCTTCCTACTCTTGTTACATTGAGGTTTGGCTGCTTTTCGTTTCAGATATGAAATATATTGCCATTTTACTAGGTTTTTCTGTTTCGTGTCAGTCATAACAGAATATGTGGCTAAAAAGAGTAAGTCCCTCCCTCCCTCTAAATGAGACATTGCTCAGTTTATTCTTTGTTTTTACTTCAAGTAACATTAACTATCCTTTCTGAAATCCTTGTCATTTTTCTTTTTTATATGGTGATGGACAGCAATGTATCCTTCCTTCCTTCCTTCTTTCTTTCTTTCCTTCCTTCCTTCCTTCCTTCCTTCCTTCCTTCCTTCCTTCCTTCCTTCCTTCCCTACCTGCCTACCTACCTACCTACCTACCTACCTATAAATGAGACATTGCTCAGTTTATTCTTTGTTTTTACTTCAAGTAACATTAACTATCCTTTCTGAAATCCTTGTCATTTTTCCTTTTTTTATATGGTGATGGACAGCAATGTATCCTTCCTTCCTTCCTTCCTTTCTTCCTTCCTTCCTTCCTTTCTTCCTTCCTTCTTTCCNCCTACCTACCTACCTACCTACCTACCTACCAATGAGACATTGCTCAGTTTATTCTTTGTTTTTACCCCAAGTAAGATTAACTATCCTTTCTGAAATCCTTGTCATTTTTCCTTTTTTAATATGGTGATGGACAGCAATGTATCCTTCTTTCCTTCCCTCCCTAGATACTTTTCTTTTTTAAAAAATGTGACACTATTTTTTTCTACCCAAGGCTCAAAAAAAAAAAAAGCTTTCCAAAGAAGCAACCTCAAAAGTTGTCTTGGCCCAAAGATTAATATCCTAACTTTTTCCTACCCTTTCTCAATGGATTGGCATAGATGTTTAAGTGATAAAAGATACTGTGTGATGGAAGAGTTTTTGCAGAACTTGAAAGCCTGAATACATCAGAGGTAACCTAATAAAAAATAATAGGAGTTTTGAAATCTTTTTTTTAATCCTTTTTTTTTCACATAATGGTATGTTCAGACCAAGATTTTCCCACTGGATAAAATATTCTCCCCTAACTTTTCCCTATATACTCCCTGGACTGTTTCAGTCTAAACACAGTTCTGCTGTTACCAACGCAAAAAAAAAATATTTTAGTAACTATAACCAAAACCATAACCAAGAGTGCTTCTGAGCTTAAGGAGACATGCTGGTTTGGTTTTGTTTCATGCTCCCATTTAAACAACATTAATCAGCTGGTTTTTTTTTCCTAGGGAAGAGAGAAAGGACTGCAAAGCTGATGTTAATTAAGCACCTTATTTCCACCTCCTTACATTTATTTGTGTAATCCAAAAGCATCTTTGACATGTTTGCTCATTCTCTTCCTCCCTCTGTCACTGTTGCGTTGTAGAAAATGAATATAAATAGTTGATGCTTTAACTTTTATTCTCCGCGGGCCAACGATTTAAATGAGAAGCTATGATTTACCATTTCAAAGTGTTAATGTTGCTAGCTTGAAATATTGATTCTTTATCACAGATAAAATGTTCTCCTTGTGTCTGTAAAACATTTTAACTGTGCTTTATCTAGTGTTCTTTGGGGAGGAGGCAGGGGGGAGAAGGAGAGGAAAAATTATGCTCTTCTTAGGTTATTATAAAAATGTCCAACCACCAAATGAAAATAGGTGGTTGTCCAAGGTCTCTGTAGGAAGAAGGAAGAACCTAGAATCTTTGGGCTGGAAGGTCTTCTGGTTCAACCCCCTGATCAAGGCAGGAGACATTATACTATCCCGGTCAAATTGTTGTCCAGTTTGTTTTTGAAAGCTTCCAGTGATGGCACTGGAAGCCCACAAGCCCAGGAACCAAGCTATTCCATTGATGAATTGTTCTCATTGTTAGAAAATTTCTCCTTACTTCTAGGTTGGATCTCTCCTTAACAAGCTTCCACCCATTCCCTTTTGTCCTGCCATCTGGTGCTTGGATGAATAAGTCAGCCCCTCTTCCCTGAGACAGCCCTTCAAATATTGGAAGACAGTTATCATGTCCCCCTAATCCTTCTTTTTGATATGCTAGACATAAAAAAGATGTTGAGACTCTGGAAACATTGAAGAGAAGAGCAACTAAATGGTTATCAAAGAACGGCTGCAGGAATTGGGTATGGCTAGCATAGAGAAAAGAAGGACTAGGGTTGACAGGATAGCAGTGTTCCAATATTTGAGGGGCTGTCACAAAGAAGAGAGGGGTCAATTTATTTTCCAATGCACCAGAAGGCAAGACAAGAAGCAATGGATGGAAATTAATCAAGGAGAGAAGCAACCTAGAATTAAGGAGAAACTTCCTAACAGTGAGAGCAAATAATCGGTGGAACAGTTTGCATTCAGAAGTTGTGAGTGTTTCATTACTGGAAGCTTTTAAGAAGAGACTGGACAGCCACTTGTCTGGAATGGTACAGGGTCTCCTGCTTGAGCAGATGGTTAGGACTAGAAGACCTCCAAGGTTCCTTCCAGCTTTATTCTGTATGTATGTATGTATGTATGTATGTATGTATGTATGTATGTATGTATGTGTGTGTGTGTGTGTGTGTGTGTGTATGTATGTATGTATAGCTTCCTCAACTATTCATCATACGATTTAACCTCTAGACCCTTTATCATCTTCATTGCTTGTCTCTATAGAGTTTCAGCATCTTTTTAAAATCATGGTGAGCAGAACTATATGCAGAATTCCAAGTATGGCCTCACTAGTGTGTTAGTTCTCTTCCATGAAGACGTGTAGAGGGTGGTTCCAAATACATATTTATTAAATTAGTAATAGAAGTCCACATTTATTTTCTTACTTTTTATTTTCATCATTTTGCCTCTGTACCTTTATGTTGTACCTGCCAACCGGAAGAGAGATTTTGATGTCTGTCACTAGGTAGCTGTGCTCTACCTTAAAAGATGAAAGTCCAGAAAATGGTTCGCAATACCAAGTGAGTAGAAATACACACAAGAAGCCTGGGTTGTTAGCTTGCACACCTTTAATATAGTAGGTCATGTAAAATTAAACTGGTTCTGATCATCTTCTTTAATATGCAAAGAGGACAAGACAAGGATGATGGGAATCAGAATTCATTTATAAAAGAGGCAACCATCCCACTAAAAAGCACAATTAATGCTGATGATTCTTTCTGCATTTTTTTAAACTCATCTTCTTGGGATCACTAAAAGAGAATCTGCTTTCAAAAGAGCTTTGGTGAAAATTTATGGGGTGCATTGTGATGTTGATATACTTAATTAGTCATGAAGTGTCTTAAATGCCCCCTGTCTTTCAATGCACAGGCCTCTTTACAGTGACTTTCAATCTGTCTGGCTTTTGAAATGTCCATTAAATCCCAACATAGCACATTGAAAAGGGGTTCCTTCTGTGGAGATTTCTCAGAGTCCTAAGGAGGTTTCAGAGTGAGGAAGACATGCATCAGAATCAAACAGGGACATCACCATTAGCTACTTTGCCACCATAAAAGAAACTCAAAAGCACATGGACCAAAATCCAAAGGATCTTCTTAATCGAGCTGAGAATAAAGTAAGAAAACAGAAGGTTCGTTTCTTTCTTTTTTAGAGAGAGAAGAAAATCCTTGGAGACAGTGTAAGGCAGATTTCAAGACAGCATTAGTTCTTTTTCTCTGCAGACTTGTCTTCCCAACACACACACACACACACACACGATATGTGTGTTCTAATAATAAATCAGTCAGTAATCTTGTCTCACGCGATTCCCCCGCTAATTATGAATGAAGAAGGGAGCAACAGGCTCTGATTAAAAATGCATCAGCTAATCTCAAAATGACACCAAGACATTTACCAAAGCAAACAATTATTACTCAAATATTCTTTGTCACCAGGCTAGGTGGGAGTTCAGTTTTATATTAATGTTACACCATGGCATACAAGCAACAACACTCAGCCGGTCTATGTTTAGTCATGATAATGAAGTTGTAAGTCTGATTAAAACAAATGCTTTTGACACACCAAGCGTGGGGAGGTATAGAGAGCATGCTATGATTAGCTTTGAAGTTTGCTAGTGGGAGATCTTAACACTCGATGAACTGTTGTTAATAGAAAGTGTCGCAGTTGTGATGTAAAGGAGAATAAAGGTGAAAATCCAGCAGTGTGCATGTGCTTTGGGAAAACACTTTGGCAGAAAAAGAGAGCTATTGAAGAAATAGTTTGTGTTGGGTTCTCGCATGTGCCAGCATTTTGCTGCGTTTAAGTGGGGATCATTTTATTCTTTACTATAATTAATTTCTCATACACTATGTTCTACATATTTTTCCATCATCCACAGGGCTTTAGGAAGCAATGATAGTTGTCATGCTATGTCTGTGACTGTCAAGCAAAAGTTTTTTGCTTCTAAAAAATTGTGTTATTTGAAGAGATTGATGAGATATTTTCAACTTGGCTTGTCTAGAGAATAAGGATGCAATAAGGAGAATAAGGATGTAATTTATATAACTTTGGTTGTTCCGATGTATACCCAGAGGTTACAGTCGATCCCATGTCTTTGATGAGAGTATTAAAATGTTGACTTCATTCCCATGTTAAAAGTGTAATGAATGTATCATATATGAATGTCCTACAACGAGCAAATGGTTGCTATATGAAACCATGGGAGAAACGCTCTCTAAAGCAGGGGTCTTCAAACTTGGCCCTTTTATGACTTGTGGACTTCAACTCCCAGAATTCCTCAGCCAGGCATGCTTGGCTGAGGAATTCTGGGAGTTGAAGTCCATAAGTCATAAAAGGGCCAAGTTTGAAGATCCCTGCTCCAAAGGATGGCCAATTAGAGTTGAAGAAGGTGCTTCCATTTATATTTCTAAAGTCTGTCTCAGACATTGAGATTTTTCTACAGTGGATAAAAGTGACATTGCCGTAATTATCAGATGTCACTTTACGAGGAGAGATACGCACAGACCACAGCACAGTTTTGCCTGCATTTTGAAACAAACACTGCTGATGTCTCACACAAAACAAGGGCAATTAATTTCTGCATCCTTTATCTTACCTTGTAGATCTTATAGGCAATTTTCCAAACATGGTTCCTTCTTTCCATTTCCTCAATGCGGTGCTGCTAAGATGGCTATACTTCAAAAATCTATAATTCAAGACTTCCCAACAGCGCTTTCCACGCGGGTCTTTTCATAATTGGTTTTTCCAACCACTCTGTTCTGTGATGTGTAATTGTTAGCAGTTGTGAAAAAGATAACTCAGTTTTTAAAAGCCTAACGTTTGCTCTGAGCAGATAAAAACTGTGACAAATTATGTTCCAAAAAAATCATAAAAGTGGAAAGACATGTTAATAACCAAAGGTGAAGTTTCATTTGGAGGTCAGCAAGAGCTATTAAAGTGGTCAATAATTCCAGGGTTTGCTAGTAGTGGCTTTGACCAATATCACTTATCTACTCTGGTCCATGCTTAAAAATCTCCCTTGGTGGAAAAAATAAAATAATCCACTGAAAGTAATGCAGGAGGTCAGGAATGACCGTGGAGAAAAGCAATCTAGTCAAAATAAGCCACACTTTCAAGTGTAGACATTCAAATTCCAACTCCATTATAATGTTCCAACTCTTGGCTGTTTTGCCATCATGTTCAAGCATTTCTTTTTTCTTTTCAAAAAAAAATTGCTTCGTGTATCTAGGAAGAACACATATTTGTACCTATTGTGGAATAATATGGAATAAAAATGTGGAATAACAGACAGCACGAACTACAATTTTTTTTTAATTTAGAAAGCAATTTGCAGAAGAAATTAAGTGACATTGTAAACTACAGTGTATCAAAATGGCCCTTCAGGAAACCCATTATGATTCCAAAGGAACCTTTCAAATCATTTCAGATCAGAAAAGGAGAAGGTTTAGGAATCAGCAACCTGCTTCTTAAATGAAGTAACCTACTCTAAAGCGCAAACAATCAGATCCATATATGAGAGTTTAAATTAGCTACTTTATTGTTGTCTGCCTGTTACACAAGAATCTCACCTGGCCTGACAGCTTTCACCTGGGAATGACCAAAGTTCTAAAGCATTCAGGAAGAGTCAGACCTAGCCTTCTTGTGTTTATGCAGAGAGTCTAGACTAATTTTTCATTTCAGCCCTCCTTCCAACCAGGATATTTGCTCTCTAATATCCACTCTAAATAAAAAAAAAGTAATTTTCTTTCCAAAATAATGCAGATTTTGAAGCAACATGTTTATTTATTTTACTCATTCGATTTATATGCCATTCATCTCATTGTCAGGTGACAGGTAACTTGTGTAGAAATGCAAAATGATATTTACTATAAAGGAATGTTGCCAGCAGTGCTTGCTGGAGATTAATAAAAAGTTAGCTTTCCTGTAATTTATCATTTTAGTAATACCATTCTATGAACGTGGAGAGAGAATGGTTGGCCCAAAGTCTTTCAGTGAGTTCTGCAACAGAGTTCAAGCTAGGTATTCTGATTCTAAGTCCAGGTCCTGTAGGAGAAGAGCAGGCAGAGCTAGAGGGCAGAGTTAAATGTGTCATAAGCTTAGAGTCATTGCGTTCCCACAAGCGCTCTAAGTCCAACTGCTCCTGAATTCCTTTGACCCATATCTGGCACCAATTTAGTGTTGAACTCTAGTTGACTAGATTCTTGTGTAGAGACCTGAATAAATCTTCTATGCTGCAACCTAACCAGTGATCTTGATTCTTTGTGCCTGTCAGTGCCTTAACCGGTGCTATAATGGGCTACATAAAATTTGATCATCTCAAACAAATCAAAAAGAGAGGGCATAATTTCTCTGAGACTGAGATGTTTGATATACAAGGCAACTTGCTTTATTTATTTATTAGATTTTTATCCCACTTTTATTACTGTATTAGTAACTCCAGTGGCAAATATCCCTAATACTCCTTCCTTCTCCTGTTTTCCCCACAATAATAACCCAGTGAGGTGGCCTGGGCGGAGAGAGATGGACTGTCTAAGGAGTAATTAGAACCCATGATCTCCTGATTTCTAGGTTAGCGTCTTAATCACTAGAGTAAACTGGCTCCCTTTGATGAAGCTTGGAAGCTAAATGGGATTGCATATGAGTAGTATTTAAATGGGAAATTTGAAATATGAGGTCTCTGGGGTTAAAAAAAAAAATCCACGAAGAACACAATGGCAAACTGTGTATGGATATCTAAGAAGTTGGTAGCCATGATGTCATTGAGACTATTTGTTGTAACGATCATGAGAAAAATCACTGGATATAGATTTCAAGACTAAGTATTTATTCCAAGTCTAACTCGACAGGATTGCCTTTATGCTTCAGAGCTAAGGATGAGTCCACCGATTGGCATTAAGCATTGTTACTTTAACACCCCTCTGTTGGCTTTACTTTTGGGGGGGGGGAAGCATTTGCCGAGAAACCTCTACATTACTGAGCATAATTGCTGTAATTTGTTAGTCTAATGGGGAAAGTTGACGGCCTTTTGAAACTGGATGTATAAAATAATATTGTGTGATATTTTATACAAGTGGTGCTTGCACTCCGAAGGGCTTTGGTTGAGTGAGCGTTTCCTTTGGAGAGCCTCGGTAGGCAATATTAACTCTCCCTTATAAGAGGGGCACTTTATTAATAAATTATACGTCTGCAGTTGCAGAAGAGAAAACAAGGAGGAGACTGAATGCAGGGCCTTGAACGATGTCTGGGTGTATAATGGAGTTCTTGCTAGCTGAGAAGCAATCATGGAGGTTTACTTTACACCATTCTAGAAAGAATAATAATTGGAGACTATGTGACCAATCATCATCATCATCATCATCATCATCATCATCATCATCATCTAACAACAACAACAACAACAACAACAACAACAACAACAATAATAATAATAATAATAATAATAATAATAATAATAATAATAATAATAATAGAGAAAGAACTGGAGAAAAATCACAAATACTTGCAAATAGAAATGGAACAACTATAGCAAAAGAAAGCAAAGGTAGAACCAATAGTAATGGGCACATTGGATGAAATTCCAAAACATTGAATATTATCGGAATTGACAAAATCACCATCAGTCAATTTCAAAAGGCAATTTTATTTTGAGCAGCTGACATCCTACAATGATATCTTTAACACCACCATAAAACAACAACTGCCTATCTGGTTGACTGTGTGGGCAACCATAATACATTTAACTTTTTATAAAATCATAGTTCAGACTGGTTAACCAAGTAGAATATACTGAAATGCTCCCGGTGCAGCTCATAGAAAATAGAGGCATTATGTAAGTTGTCATGTCAGGGAGAATCCATTATTTCTTACAGTTTACATCCTGTAATAATTCCTTTAATATTTTTAAACAACCTCTGTCTATCCCAGATCCTTGGGAAGGTACTCAGTAGTAGAACGAGAAAAATGCTAAATCTGGTCTAAACATCTGACTGATTTTCAACAAACCACATTAATAATCTCGTGCAGTCATAAAGTTTTTGGGCTCATAAATGCTTGATGAAACGTGTTTGTGTTGCAATTTATTTCTTTATAGATTCAATCTTTTCTTTTATGTGTATAATCTATACCGGTTGATTTGAGATGAGAAGAGAAGATCAAAGGCAACGGGGAATAGAAGGGACTGTCCATAGATGGGGAATTTCCGATTGAAAGGGAGCACCCACTGGCTTTATGTGGATTTGATTTCCCTCAATTGAAAAATAATTGAATTTGAATCCGATTAAATTTAAATTTATCCTTGTCTGTTTGTACTGATTCTTGGTGGAATAAACTGTGTCTCAAAATCAGATTAAATTCAGTTTAATGAATTAAATTTAATTCATCTAAAGACTGTTGAAGACTATAGTCTAGAGCCTTGGCAATAGAGAAACTACTTTGGCTTTCAGGCACATTAAAAAATTTGATTAAAAAAAAAAAAAAGCCAGCAACCACTCTTGAACAAAAAATGGAAATGGCACCCTTGAGATAACAGTGCCTCTATTCTGCATTAGGTTTTCCTTGTTTTTGTTTTTAAGCAAATTAAAACCAAATGATAGCCTAGCGTGCCACGGCAAAACCTTTGGCTGTTCGGAAGATTTTAAAAGAATTTGGAGATGCTGAGACACACAGCAGGGGAAGCCAAGGAGAAAATAAATGAAATTAAAAGAAATCAATCTTTGCTCACAGTTGATCAATATTAATAACAAATGTGAGTGTTTGAAGAGAGTCCCTCTGTTTTATTATAATAGGGAACCTGAGATCTATATGAAATTAATTTCTTTTTCAAACCAAGTAAGTCAACAGTGAGATATAAAGCTTAATGGTTAGAGGGTGATCACACTGTTATTAGAGCAGCCACTGTCATTTGAATAACATTCAGAAAAGGAGCTTTTTAGTCTGTTTGTGTGTATGTGTGTATGTGTACAGGCAGTACTACCAAAGCTTGTTTGCCCAACAAGCAAAAGCACAAGAAGTAAAGTGTTTTAATATCTGCAATTCTTTGGGGGGTGGGGGGGGAAGCATGGAAAAGAAGGAAGAGAGGAGAAAATATCTCTATGACAGATTTTTATATTAATGTACTATATTTGATGTCTCAACTGTGAAACTGTATAGGTGAGCCAAGTACATATGAATTAAGCCGCTAAGTTCCCAATCTGTGCAGGTTGCTAAGCTCAGTTCAAGTTCAGGAGCTTTCAGAGTTCAGTTGCGGCTTATCCACTTTGGGTTTGAGACGAGAGCTTTCGTCTGCAGCGGTTGGCTGGCGGCTTCTTAATCTCTCCCCAGCTGCAGATTTGCTAGGAGGCAAGGAAAGGAATAATGCAAAGAATGAAATAAGCAATCACTACGGGGGGGGGGGTTGATATTAATAACCTGCAGCCAGGTTATTTAAATGGGGAAATGTTTTGACTTTAATGCAGGACTCGATGTGCGCGCTTGAGAGTTTCACGTTAGTTGCATCTCTGAATCACGTGTCGGTGCTGGATCCCATTAAAAAGTGGATTTCAATTTAATTTGAAGGGAACGCTTTGGAATCATTTCAATATACCTGCATGCTTCCATGCGTAAGGGGAAACATTTTTTTAAAAAAATATTTCTGAAAGCTAAATCAAATCAAGCTGATTCTGTTGGATCCTAAATTTCGGTATGTACCCGGGCTGTATATTTATATTTTATTTTATTTTTTTTCAGTTGCAAACTACCTCTTTAGATTTAGGAAAGCGCAGGATTTCACGGGAATGGATAGGCTTGCGCTGGAAATTCAAACTGAATGGCTTTTGCCCATATCCCTATTCTCCAGGTCCTGTGAATACAGTTTCTCTGTTGGGCTGAGCAATTGTGAAGAAATCTCTTAGCATTCCTTGCTAGCCAAACTAACTCTCGGAAGGATTTGTTTTCTCTCAGCTAGTATTTACTTGGCATAACCTCCTACTCGCAAACTCCGTTATCTCCTTGCTCTATCAGCCTTAAAGATTAGGAATATGGATTTCTTTTCCAGACTGACCGTCTGACTTTGTGACCTTAGGCTGTTCGCTAACACAGAAACACTTGACATGACTCTTTGTCAAAAAAAACCCCCCACCATTAGTCCAGTCCCGTTACAGGAAATAGAAGCTCTACGAGGAGGGATTAATGGCTAATGGGAAGTCACGTGGCTCATAATTTTAGCCTGGATGTGCTGCAGATAGGCATCTAAGCCTCTTGTTCGGTACCTGTCATCCGTGACCAGGTGTCAAAGCAGCAGCTAAAGGCGCAATAGCGTTCAATCCTGTAAGGATGTGTTTATACAATTAGTTATTTCTCTACTTGTTAATAAATGTTCTTGATTCATTTTGAATGACAAGGCTTTCGAGGTTGTTTATAGATATAAGGTATCTATAGGGAGAAGAGATTCTTTTTTGTTATATTTTTTAGAGAAAATGATAAGTTGCTGAGGAGAGGAAAGGAAAGCAGAAAACTACCTAACTATTAAGGAAACTGAAAGAAGACCATAAAGTGGTCTTTAAAGAGATGCAGAATTTAACCCTAGATG
>NW_015386813.1:692680-716921 GCF_001527695.2 Protobothrops mucrosquamatus
AACAAATAGTGTAAATTAAAAAAGAAGGCGTCTTAGACAATTAAACTCCATTGTGGTTTTTTTTAAAGGACGTTTATGTCTTAGTCTCTGAACTGGTATCACTTATTTGGATTGGAAATCTCTGAATCTTCTAAGGCAAGGATAGGCAACCTTGGCTCTTTTATGACTCATGGACTTCAACTCCCAGAATTCCTGAGCCAGCCATGCTGAGGGGAAAGGGAGAGGTTTCCAAGCTGAGCCATGCTGGCTCAGGAATTCTGGGAGTTGAAGTCCATGAGTCATAAAAGAGCCAAGGTTGCCTACCCCTGTTCTAAGGGATGTCTTTTAAATCGGCTTTTCCTAATCTGGGATCTTTCTGGGGAAAGTAGGAAGTGCAGATGAACACCTCTGAAGACACCATCGCTGGAGATGAACAGAGTGTATGAATACACAGTAGGAAGGGAAGTAGAAAGGAAGGACAGCTGTCTGAATAATTTTCTTACCCTAGGGAAGGTGTGGAAGCAAAATGGCACCTCTCTCCTTAATTCAACATATAGTAGCCTGTTGGTCTGACCGTTGATGTTACTCCCAAAAGCGATTTCTATCATGCCTGAACTAATAGTTTAATATAAACTTGCCAAGTCAGGCTGTTCACTAGCACGAAGGTCCCCAACCTTTTGGGGATGGGGGGTGCAGTTGCTATAGATAGTCCTTTCCAACCATTCCATCCCCCCACCTCTCCCCACACACAGGCAAGACACCAGAATATAAACTGACAGCAAACAGCATTCCTTACTCACACTGATGATATTGCCTATTTAGGGTAATGAAACGTCTTCAAGAAAACAAGCAAGCTTAGAGAGCACCAAGGACCCCTCATTTCAACCCTGAGCTATGAATAGTCTCCTTCATTGGTTACCACCATTCATTTAGTGAGTGGTTTGGAGAGTTGTAATCCCAGCACACTTGGACAAAAATTAGCAGAATAACAGAGTTGGAAGAAACATTGGAAGTCTTCTAGTCCAAATCTCCCGCTCAAGCAGGAAACCCTATGTCATGTCAGACAAATGGTTGTCCAATCTCTTCTTAAAAGCCTCCAGGGTTGAAGGCTTCTGGAGGCAAGCCATTCCCCTGATTAATTGTTCTGTCAGGAAATTTGTCCTTAGTTCTAGGTTGCTTCTCTCCTTGATTAGTTTCCATCCGTTGCTTCTTGTTCTGCCTTAAAGAATAGGTTGATCCCCTCTCCTTTGTCGCAATCCCTTAGTTGGTCTCCTCTGAGACCAAAGACTTAGGATAGATCTTTTCGGTATTATGATTCTATGATGTCCTGTTGGAGGAAGCTGAATTGATTGTCTTTTTCTCCTCTACATTTTTGACATAGTTCTCATGTTTATCGCCAGTATTTTAAAGGCCAGGATTCCTAGTTTACTGCAGAAATTTATTTGGATGAACTGAAGTCACTGCTCTAGAGACATGAGTTGGACCACCCGAGCTATGAGGCTTGGAGAGAGTGGTCAAAGTCCTTTTCTAGGTCTGCAATACTCTGCATTCTTCATGCCATTTTTTTAAAAAACTGGGTCACTACTTGTCTTTTCTGGTTGTGCAGCGTGCTAAGCCTACTATTTTGGGGAAAGCAAAGTGGAGAACGAGAGGACGAACTCCACCCTGGTAGTCACTTGTATTCACAGTCTTCATGAAAATCAGGGCCGTTATGAGTCACACTTTCCTTTATCTGCTTTTGCTGTGTCTTGGGTGATTTTGCTCTCATTTGGGGGCATTGATTAGAAGGTCCTGAGATCCTGTTTTTGTACTGCTTAATTGCTGTGCGGAAGTGTGGATTCTGAAGTGAGACTCTTATAATTAATTGCTGGGCTTTCTAGACTAATCACAGAACCTAGATAATGCTTCAATGCAGGTTTGGGAGTTTAGAGACCCCAGTTCAAATCTCCATTGAACTACCAGGAAGGGGAAAGACATTTATTCAGAGTCAAGTAAAACAGAGTTGATTTGGACTTGCAGAATCAATGTATGTACTATATGTGCGTGTGTGTGTGTGTTTGTGTTTTTGTAGATTTTCACGGGTACAGGTATGCAGGTCTTGGCGTGTTCAGGTCTTTTCCCGTGTAAGATTGAGAGTATCTTGGCGACGTTTCGACGAGGTCCCACTCATCATCTTCAGGCTGGGGTCTTCAGCTTCGTGCTTCGTGCTTGTGCATGCAATTTTTTTTTACTTTTCTAAAGGTGCATTGCATTAAATATAATTTTAAATTCTTTGGATAACTTAACGAAATGGGTGCTTAAAAATTTTAATAAATAAATCACAAGTACAGAAGAAATGGGTATGGAAAATGCAAAAAAAATCCCATACTTGACTATAAGATAATATCCAAAAGCACATCTTATTAAAATCAGTATAAACTCTTCCATTCCCCCACAAGTTGGTTAGAACTGAAGAAGCTTCTGGGGTGAGAAGTGAAATGTTTTCAAGGAAAAAAACAAGAAAATCCAGTTGCCTTTTGGAAAAGTAGCTTTGGGACAACCATGACCTGGATGATTGAGAATCTCCATAGACATCTCATTAGAACATAGAACCATAGGACTGGATGGGATCTCAGAGGTCATCTAGTTCAACTCTCTGCTCAAGGCAGGAGTCCTTATGTTTGCCAAAATTGCCTATATTACGCAAAGTTGAGGGTTGTTTTTTTTTTAAAAAAAAAATACCTTAACAGAAAGATGCATAAAATATACACCCATTTTTCTGTCGATTTGTTTTAACATAAATCAGGCTTAAATAATTTGAAATTTAGGAAAATGAGAAAACAGGTGGAATTGAAATTAATTATTGCCTTCACTCAGTGCTCAGTGTTCTACACCGGACCTGGTGTGTGATGAAGTAGGAATCAAAGGGGTTTTTTTAAAAATTGTTTTGCTTTGTTTTGTTTTATAGTGACATGGTTCCACAATGGGAGAAAGGGGGAAGTAAAATTGCATCATATAGAAAAAAAAAAAACACCAGAATCCTACACTCTTAATTCCACCTTTTAAAGAAGAGGAACACAAAACAAAAAAAAATAATTTCCACTCTGTTTGTCTGGTCAAATGTAAAGTTTATTGTACATTATGTTTTCTTTTGAGCTTCAAAAAAATTCCATACTGAAAGGCTGGATAAATTCATAATTTTAGCTGATACGTTGTTTATTGGTTTTTAATCAGTTAACTGAACCATTTAAGAGACTCTATTGCCATAATTATTATTATTATTATTTTAATTCTGAGGACTGAGAAGGCAATGAACATTTACTCTGAAGCATGAGATTTCAGTTTACTGACTATGGTCTCCTAGATCCTGTACTGAACAGAAAGTTGGACTAGATGACTTCTAGGGTCCCTTCCAACTTTATTATTCTATGATCCTCTCCACTTTCTCAAAACGGCCTGTGTTTCCCAGCCTATTCACTCCTTCTGTATGTTTGCTGACCAGTACTAAAACCTCAATATAACATAACTTTTCAACTGAGTCACCATGGAGTTGCCAGTTGTGGGGATGTTAAATGAGGAGGAGATAGTTGAGCTGAGCAAGGAGGCTCATGTTTTGCTGGGAAGCTTTTATCAAGGTCTCTGCTTTTGCTGATTTTCACTGCCTGTTCAAAAATAGCTCCCTCCGTTATCACTGAGGTGGACAGTCATGTGCTATAATAATCAACATTTTTCAAATTAAAAAACAAAACAAAACCCACAGGCCAACATTGGCTCAGCCTTGCATTGTAAGCAGTTAGCACTAGAAAAGAAAAATGGGTAAGCATGAGTAGGCTGCCTGGACAAGTAGGTATGGAATTGATTCTGACTGCCATCAATTTTATTCCTTGACAGACGAGACAAGCCACCCCCAATGTTTTAGTTACTTAAATGTATTTACTGTCTCCCACCCATTGCTTTTCTTGGGGAATGAAGGATAGTTAAGAACAGCTAAGGCTCTTCCAGAGGGAATAAAGATGAGAGAATACTTTCTAATACTTCTGTCATCCTAATGGGATGAGTTATTGTGCAGGATTGGCCGTTGTGCTGACCTCCTCTAAAATTCATATTTACTCGTCTATCTGGGGGTCGTGCTGGCAGCTGGAACTATGATATCACTCGGTTTCCCTCATCTTTCAAGGGAGCCACAAAAGCAGATCCAACTTTGCTCCTTTCTCATTGATGTACATAAGAGGTTTCATTGAAGCTAAACTAGTAAATCAAAAGGAAATCTCTAGACTACAGGTTATCACTCAGTGGATTGCCAGTCAAACAGTATTTCGAGATCAAAGACATCAAGAGGATAAAAAAAGGAAGGGAAGGAGAGAAGCCTAGGAAGTCCAAGCCAGACAAGTGATACAGGAGAGCCTTGTAGGGTAGTCCAGAGAAGAAGCACACATAGAAGTATTCATTCTGATTTTATTGTAAGGTTACATTAAAAGAACTTGAAAGTGCATCTTCCCCTCTGACCCACTTTTACTGTCTAAGAGACTAGGAAGGGCCCCTCCTGAGATGTTTACCACATCCATATTCCTTCTGAGGACTTAGCTTCCTCTTATATGACCATCAACTAAACGCTGGCTCTTTGTCAGGCACAAAGGATCAGGATCATAGCTTGAGTTGTAGCTCAGAAAGATTTATTGCTGACACCCATGAATAAGAATTTGATGGACTAACATTCAGCACTAAATTGGTATTGGATCTCTTGTGTCAATGTAAGGATTCTAAACTGATGATGCATTTAACTCCACTCTCCAGCTCTGCCTGCTCTTCTACATTCTTCCACCCATGATATATATTTGTTGTTGTTGTTGTTGTTAACTGCGAAGTCGTGTCCGACCCATCGGGACCCCATGGACAATGTTCCTCCAGGTCTTCCTGTCCTCTACCATCTTCTGGAGTCCATTGAAGCTCACACCTGCTGCTTCAGTGACTCCATCCAGCCACCTCATTCTCTGTCGTCCCCTTCTTCTATTGCCCTCCATCTTTCCCAGCATTAGGCTCTTCTCCGGTGAGTCCTTCCTTCTCATTAGGTGGCCAAAGTACTTGAGTTTCCACTTCAGGATCTGGCCTTCTAAAGAGCAGTCGGGGTTGATCTCCTCTAGGACTGACGGGTTTGATCGCCTTGCAGTCCAGGGGACTCGCAGGACTCTTCTCCAGCATCATAGTTCACAGGCCTCAACTGGCTTTCATGGCTATGTAACTTCTGTAATGAAAGTTTCACATTTTAACCTAGCCAAAGAAATTGGGGAGCCTCATAAGATTTCTGCAATTTTGTGTATTGGGTTAGGATACAGAGTAGTGGGATAACTTTGTCAATTCTTCCTTTTTTTTTAAGCGATCTATACAAGTGTTCCAGTGTCACAACGTCCTGGGTGCAAAACGAACCACGATCTATTTGTTCCTTCCTTACGCAATGGTTTCCAATCTCTTGTTTTCTTTTCTCTTTTTATTGGGAGACACACCTGTAGCTTTTCGGCTTCTCTAGTGTATAAAACAATAAGCCATTCAGCTCTCAAGATTTTTCATCAGCAAATCAGGCTGTCACCTCCTTCAGGTTTTATCCTGGCTGTTAATCTGCTAAATATTCAGGCCAAAGGTAAGAAAGGGAGTCATTCGAAAGGCTTTGGACTCCTTCATTTTCACAGTGGGTTCTTCCAAAGTTTTTCCCCCTGGAGTTTCCTTAATCTTGGCAAGGTGAGATAATTGAACCTTTGGGGAGAGTTTGCCTTTCATACTCCGTCTAGGCATCCAGATGGCCGGCATTAAAGCCCTCACTTTAATCAAAACACAGGAAAACATTTCAATCTTGATTGCATTTTTTTTCTATGCTGTTTATAAATCCAGGGGTCCATCTCGCATTGTTTTTGTGCACTTCTATAAGAAAAGAAGAAGGATAAAGCAGAATCAATTTAATATGGGGCATGATTCTTTTCTCCCCAAACAATAGCATTGGGGTGTGGAAGCCTGCAAAATGAGTGAAGTGGTGTCATCCATCTGGCTTTTTATTTCTTGTAAATAAGCCTTTCAATTTTTATATATTCCCTACCTCAAAATAATTGAGGTCAAACTATTTTGGGTGGGAAACTGGATGTGCTGTTAAAAATTATGGCCATTTGTAAAGTTGACATGAGATTCTTCAAACAGCAACTGGGGGTAGACATTTACAGTTTCTAAGTCAATTGTCAGCATAGCCCATAAAATAATAATAATGTAAACCTGAAATTAAGAGCCAAACTTTAGTAATTGATTGTTATTTGCAATTAATGTCCAGTACTTTCTTCTAAAATGAAAGAATAAACAAGTTGTATTTTTTTTTAATAAAGTCAATTGTGACTAGTCATGAGTTACCTTGATACTTTTTCATGGAACTGTCGTAGACTTTTAATTTGCCAACTGTAATCTTCTTAATGGATGTGGATTAATTGCCAATTGTGCCCCCATCACAAGATCCTGATGTATAACATTTTTATTTGATGTTGTTTGGGTAGTGGTAATTTGAGTAGAAGCTGTGCTTGAGCTGGCAGTTTTGCTAAGGATTTGCTGAAATGGAGCATGGACCCTCCTCACAGTTTATAGGTCTCTGGTTATGTCAGATCAGTCTGTTCTCCAGACCAGCTTCTTGGGCCCTAGGAAGCTTGATAATATCGGGATAGCTTTTTAGACGAAATGACAGCTGATTGGTTTTGTTGTTGTTGTTGAATATATTGTATTATTCTTAACCTAAGCTTCACTGTTAAGATTTGGACATTTGTTCAGGGAGAAGATTGTGCCATACTGAAAAAAGAAAAAAAAACTTGCTTCCTCTCCCTCACAAGTTCCCATGGAGTTTGGTGAAACAGAATTTGCTTTTGAAATTTATTTCAAAAAATATGTGAACGTGGGTGAAATTCCCTCGGGGAAATTGAATGTTCTTATTTATAAGGTGGAAGAGAGAGAAATTGCTTGTAATAATTAATTACATTAATCTCAGGTAATCAACGTTCCCTTTGGTCATATTAGAAATTACCATTTTACAGCAACTTTAGACCTTGCCGAGGGACCCCTAGTAAGAGAAATAAGAAAGGTTAAGAAATCAAGGACATCTGAAAACCATCTCTCTGTGTGTGTGTGTGTGTGTGTGTGTGTCTGTGTGTGCGCTGCTTTTTGTTGGAAAGGCAAGCAACACCTCTAACTTGCTCCTTGCCAATCTCCTGCAAGTTCCCTGCTGCTGAAGTTTATTGCACATTGTATATTTTTCAGTATAATTCATTTGTCCCAGACGGTTTTTGTCACATCAGCTGCATTTTACCTAAACACCGCTGTCCAAGAATGTGTTCCTTCTTTCAAAACAAACAAGACACTGATTTCACCCATCTCTCCAATGTGTTGTTATGTCATGTTCTTCAACATTTGCCTGATGAAATTATCTGCTTTGGTTATACAAAAGGGCAAATCCTTCAGAGTCAGCATACCGAAGTTGCTTCCTAAAGCTAGTTGTTAGTGTGAGGTCTTTTTGTTGGCATGGCTAATAATTCAGCAATTTCAGGCTTTGGGAATGTACGCTGTCGAGAATTTATATGTGAAAGGAAAGTGCCACATGCTCAAAGAATGCAAGCTTTGAAACAATATTGAAGAGGTAACTACTCGGCACTCAGTAGAGTTGGTCTCTGAACCTCTTTTTTTTGAGACCCACAAACACACTTCTGTCTACCACAGGTCAAAATCATTCTCAATGGTTTTGAGGAATCATAATGTATAATCTAAAGTTATTGAATCTCCAGGTTTAATGAAAGAAAAAGTCAGGAAAAGAATTCTGTTTCTGTTCACTTGGTCCATGCCATTCAACTTCTCAGTGGCTGCACACTTGCCTCTGCTCTTTGATATAGGACAAATAAATAAAGATTCTTTAAATTATTACCCTAAGATAAATCCCATTCTGCTCAACAGAACTTATTTTCAAGATCAAGGTATCCCCTTGTCAGGTAAGGAAGTTTTCAGGAATGAAATGGGGAAAAAAAACATTTCAAGATGGTATCAGCTACAGCTGTCTTTGATGGGGAGAATATCTGTAATAAAAATGAACATATTGCCAAGAATGTTGTTTCTATTTCAAACAGTACTGGGTGTTTTGTTTTGTTTTTGACTTTGGATTAACCCTTCAAACAATGGCACAAAGCAATATGCAAATTTATCTGGCGAGGGGAAAAAAGTCAAGAGTTAAACTTAAGATCTTATGTGATTCTAAAGAGGGGGAAGATTTAGTCTCACCAGATTTGAAACTGTATTTTGCAGCCTTTTGTCTTGTTTGGTTGAACAGAACTTATTTTCAAGTTTGCGATCTTCCATTCCCTTCAACATGCATGTGCTAGGTATCTTCAAATGAGCCCATGTGTGTGATAAACCTCTGAAGAATGCTTGGCAGAATATTCAAAGAATGGCAAATTACGCTTTTAGAAATCTAATTAGTATATAATACTATTCTTGTAAATTTGGACACTTTTTTTTGGTACTAATTCCTTGTGGGAGTCAATTCATTCCTTTTTGTCCCCTTCTCCATCTTCCATCTTCCAGCTATATTAGCTTTTGTCCTGTATTATTTAATATTTCCAGATAAGCAGTTTTGAAAGATCTGTCCATTAACAGGAAACTCTAATGAGTCAAAGCTGATATGTTCTTGCAAAATGCAACAAACCTTATGAATCAAGTCTGATGAATTTTCTTGAAATCTGCCCTTTGAGCCACTAATGTGGGTTTTAACCCAAACAAGGGCAATTTGGGAGGACAAGACTAATACACAACAGTGTTGAAATAATTTTCTGAGAAAAATAATCTTATCAAGGAATGGGGAATGAGCTTGTTTTGGAGAGCCAAAATTAGCAGTAAGTTTTTTTCTTTTCCTATTTTTAAACAATATAGTAGATCTGGCAAAAAAAAAAGAGTTGTTTTGAACACATTCTTGAGGTTGAACAATTGGAAAACCTACTAGGTGAACTCTAGAGCTTGAGAACCAATGGTCCAGTTTTGCTGAGACCTTAGAAGCTGTGCAGAGAAGAGCAACAAAGATGAAGAAGATGCAAGCTAAATTATATGATGAACAGTTGAAGGAGCTGGGTATGCTTATCCTATCAAGGAAAAGGATTAAGGGGAACTGTCTACCAGTACTTGAGGGGATGTCACAGAGAAGAGGGAATTGACTTTTTCTCCAAAGCTCCAGAGGACAGGATAAGAAGCAATGGGTAGAAGATCATTAAATAGAGATCCAGCCTAGAAGTAAAGAGAGATTCTTCTCACAGTGAGAACAATTAACCAATGGAATAGCTTGCCTCCCAGAGTTGTGGGTATTCCATCACTGAAGAATAGACTGGACAAACATTTAAACTGGGATGGTATAAGGTCCCTTGCCTTGGACTAACTAGAAGATCACTAAGGTCCCTTCCAGCCCTACGATTTTATGTTCTATGTTTATATATTGTGCTAAACTGTGATTTGTTTTCCTACGGTTCCTCCAATTAGACTCAATTGGCTGGGTTCATATCACATGCTTAGCCAGAATAAAACAATATTGTGACTTAGTGAGTGTGTACACCCAGTCAAACCTTTGCTATATTACTTATTCAGTGACACAGATGGCTTTAAATATTTTTTTTCCAGTTTCCTCTTGTATGATAGGTCCCCATTTGTGCTCTTCCACTTCATGCTAAAGCTACAAGGACAATATCATTGGCTTACCATTTTTTACTCCCAGCAAAAAAAAAAAAAGCTAAAACTCTCACCTAAATGTCTAAGCTATGCTAACTCAGGAATTCTGGGAGTTGAAGTCCACGAGTCATAAAAGAGCCAAGGTTGCCTACCCCTGGTCAAAGCTGATTAATGAATTAACCATCTGTCTACACTAGCCCATAAACCAGTGATGGCGAACCTTTTAGAGACCGAGTGCCCAAATTGCAACCCAAAACCCATTTATGTATTGTCGGGTGCCAGGTGGGTGGGGCCATTGGCCGGGTGTGGCCCATTGGTGGGGTGTGGCCAAATGGGTGGGCGTGGCTGCAGTGGTAACAGCAGACTGGGTGGGACTAAAAAGTTCAATCAATCAATTCCAACTTTGCAAGATCTTTTTTTTTCCCTGCGAGAAGTTGAAATTGACTGATTGATTGAACCTTTTTTTTTTTTTGCACACGATGGCAGAGGCCTAAAGCGAAAAGGTTTTATAAAACCCAGCTGAAGGCCCAGGACTGGGGCGATGGCGCATGTGCCCACAGAGAGGGCTCTGAGTGCCGCCTCTGGCACCCGTGCCATAGGTTCGCCACCACTGCCATAAACCAACCAAACACAACACATTAAAATGCAAAAAAAAGGAAAGGAAAATCCTAACACGGAGAAAACTCAACCAAGATGAGCACAGACAGGGCTCTGTCATACAAGTGGGAAGCACACTTAGCATGTTGTATGGGTGGAGTTGCTGGATGTTTAACTTACATGTGGTTTGAACACATCTGGCCCACACAACCGCCTCAAGAATTCCGTTGGGCGAAGTTAAAGAGGTTGTAGATCCATTTTTTCCTACAAAAAAATA
Organism: Protobothrops mucrosquamatus; assembly: GCF_001527695.2. Taxonomy (NCBI): domain Eukaryota; kingdom Metazoa; phylum Chordata; class Lepidosauria; order Squamata; family Viperidae; genus Protobothrops; species Protobothrops mucrosquamatus. The sequence goes on from NW_015386813.1 coordinate 703,230, forward strand.
GTAGAACAGAACCGAGTAATGCTTTGATCACATGTAGCCCCTATACTGATGTTTAATACCCCTAAATTCACCCTCCAGAGATCACACAACTGGCATTCAAAGGCACAGTGCTGATTTGTTGCGTGCTTTTCTGTCTCTTTATTTTATAGATTGAGTTCTAAAAGCTCAGTCATGCTGAGCTTATTCAACTTTTCCAACCCGTGACTTCTCTGTTAGGTAAAAAAAATCACTGTTAGGTAAAGACCTTCCATTCTGCACAATACCATCTCGTCACTTTATGGGGTCATAGAGATAAATCAAAGAAACAAATAAATAACGGCCAATTAAAACTAAACGGGGGGGGGGGGAATTAGAACAAACCATAACTTGAGGTTTGCAAGCAGCCTTCAGCTTTTCGGCCAATTAAGTTGTTCAGCCAATGTCCGCAGGAAAGAACTTACATCCCTCGGTAGAACTCATTTTCAAGTTGCTGCACTTTTCAAAACACACCAGAACTCCGCAAACACATTTGTTAAAGGCTGTCATTTATCACCCACCGAAGGCTTGATTTTCAAAGACACCTTTAACTCCTCCACCGGTGTTGCATCAGGGCTGGCTGGAGAACATGGCCATCAATCATTTTGATGGATCCCAAACATGTGGGGGCTCTTGCCCTGGATCATTTTTTTTTTTTTAAAAAAAAATAACAATTAGCAGCTCCAGGAAAGGGACACGTTTTTTGCTGATGTCACCCTTCTGACTGGCAAACGCAGAGAAGGCGGTGGATAACTGCTTCATTAACTCTTGTAGCATCAGAAAGAAGCAGCGAGGGGATATTTACAGGGCAATAAATGGGAAGCAGAAATCTGGATGAAAAACAAGCAAATGACACATGCCACCAGGTCAGGCTTTGCTCACCTTAATGCAGAAGTGATCCTTTATTACCAGAGATGCTTCTTTTGTTCGGAAATATAGCTGGATTTTTAGCTGGGTTAACAAGACCAAGTAAATTTTAAAATGATCCAAATCTTGAGAGATTTGGGGGATCTCATTTTCAAGGTCTTGAATGATGATCTTGGAAGAATATAGCTACTCCTCAACTTACAGCAGTTCATTTAGTTCAAAGTTAGAACGGCACTGAAAAAAGTAACTGATGACCTTTTTTCACACTTATGACCGTTGCAACATTCCCGCGGTCATGTGATCAAAATTTGGATGCTGGACAACCGGTTCATATTTACGACCGTTGCAATGTCCACCGTTCATGTGATCCGCTTTTGTGACTTTCTGACAAGCAAAGTCAATGGGGGAAGGCAGATTCATTTAACAGCTGTGTTACTAACTTCACAACTGCAGTGATTCACCTAACAGCTGTGGCAAGAAATGTCGTAAACTGGGGCAAAACTCATTTAACCAATGTTTCACTTAGCAACATAAATTTTGGACTCAGTTACGGTCGTAAGCCGAGGGCTACATGTAAAGCGATCTGCAAGGAACGGGGTTGTGAAAATCTGCAAGACGGCGAGTACCGTAAGGATGACACTTAGATTTTGAATTACAATATTGCACCTGTTGTCTTGCAGATTTTGACACACATCTTACGGGTGTTGCTGCTCAAAAATGTTAAAAGTTTCAGTCTTTTCCCAAAAAAAAGGGAAGGCTCACTCAATTTTGGGATTGTTGTTTTGCCTGAAATCTCACAGAATTGATATTTTTAAAGATTTGACCATTTCATTTTGATTTTAGATGTTTTCCCCACCTTGCAGATGTTTTTGATGTCACTTTACAGATACTTGCTTCCTTTTAGCAATATTTGATTCCGTGTTTAAACCAGCCGTGGCGTGGCCTGAAAGATACATACTGTATTACAGGAAGTGGGAGGGAGAGCTAAAAATATTTTTAATAGTTTTGTATTTCAACAAATCTTGAGAGTCACTCAAACGTAATACTCATGTCTTATTTGTCAGCATGTCAAAAATTTTTGCAGACCTATCAGCACTCAACTGAGTTTTTTTATGGAAAAGAGTGATGTTAATAGTCCAGTTTCATAAATATTGGCATTTGGAGGAAATTCAGACAAAAGGATTAGAGAGAAGGTAAAGACAAATCCTTCTTTGAGTCAATCTCAACTGTCAGTTTGTAGATACATCTGATAATAGTTTCAGTAGCATTATGGAAGCAGTTTGCCATTATTCTGGGAGGGTATTTTTTTCAACTTTTCCATCTAGCCCACAGCCTTAGTATTTTTTGGTGGTTCCATCAGAATACTAACCAAGTCTGAACTTGCTTAGTTTTTCTAGATTAGCCAAGATCTGGGTACTGCATCCTAATTTCTGCAAGATGCCAAATAGCATGATTCCACCAAAATGCAACACAGTTTCTGGATAAATATAGGCTGACCATTTCTGGACTGAGGACCAGAAGGACATCAGAGGACCACTAGATGGCAGGTAAAAGATACAAATTCATCTAATTCTTTGCTGCCATCTAGGGGTCATGGGGAGTTTTACAGCCCCTGATATAGTCAACTGGGTGTAGTCAGCTAGGTATATACACTGCAATAAAGTGACAAGGAACATTTTGTTGGTATACAGAACGAGGGCAGTATATCAGTGTGAAATTTAATAGAAATTAAATTGAATATTATTGCTGACATTTATTCACAATGGCTAAAACGGTGCTGCTATCCTTGTACTGGGCATGCTATGTTGCTAAATAATGTCCTATCCAAATGTTCCCATTTGAATTATAATTGAGCTGGTTGACCAGCCTTATGCTGAGCTACTTTTTTTTTTTTAATTTTTAATGTCCTGGTTCAGAATCAGATTGGAAGTTTTTCCTTTGAAGCTGGATCCAATTCAAAACTGCATAACGCTGGACTTCCAACTGGTATTTCATATTATCAGTTGAGAAAGAAGATAGGGGCTTGGTAGATCATTTGGGCTAAACCTCTTTTGATACTCACTAGCTATGTTTTTCCCCTTTGGATTTTCAGTTTCTCTCTTATGCAGATGTATGCAGATTTAATTGTTTAGCCCACCAATCCTCATGCAATGAATGGACTACATTTTTTTTTGTTTAATCCGATGACAGCTTTGGCTATTACACAGCAATAAAGCCATCTGTTGTTTTGAATTATTTATGGATCAAGTTTAACTCTGAATCACTGAATTTTTATCCAGGTAGTCAGGGAAAGGCCAGCTTTTGGAGGGTGGAGGGTGGAAACAACCATTGCCATGGAGAGAACGCTTATGATGGCAACAAGAACAACAATATTGGGGACGGGCACAAAGATGGGAGATACAAGCACATCGTTCAGCATTCTGTAATTGCACAGGTCTCTATCAATTCACTCAACAGAAACTTACTGATCAACCTTATTTGTTACCTAATCAGAAATAAGTCCCATTAGTGTAATGGATAAAACAGGGGTGAGCAAAGAACGGTCCTATTTTGCTGTCCTCTGCAAAAGATCCAGGGTGGGTATATGTGTTGGATGGAGAAGATCTTAGGGTTCAGTTCCCGGTATCAGTAAAAAATTAGATAAACTTATTTATGGCATAACATTAGCGTGTTGTACATTTCTTCCACCTTTGTAACTTTGTCAAATCTGAGCTACAAACAACCGTTAGAATGCAGTAGTCAAATACATTAACACCAAAATTAATGTTAGAGCAACAATCAAGAAGCAAACAATATCTCAATCAAGGAACTATCAACTCAGACAAAGAAGCTAACAATAAACAACAGCCTAATCAAGACACCACCAAGACCATTCCCACCAATACTATCAAAATAACCCACTTATATACGTATATACAGAGAACAAACTCCACTCTCTTCTAACACTGATGATGAGTTTGGTAATGAAACATCTGCAAGAGAACAAACCAAGGTCAGAGAACACCAAGGGCCCCTGAGCTACAAATATCCTCTTCTATAGATATATACAATTATCGTTCTTTCCGGTCAGCTGGTGGTCATTTTGATTCTTCCATATCATATATGATAAAGCTGCCATCAATTGGCCATGATAGACTAGAACAGTGGTTCTCAACCTGTGGGTCGGGACCCCATTTGGGGTCGATCAACCATTTCATGGGGGTCGCCAAGCAAGGCTGTCCGCCATTTTTTTTGGTCTGCCATTTTTTTTGTCTGCCATTTTTTTCCCCCTTTTCCGGCGGGTGCCTTACCTCCCTTGGGCTGGGCCAGCTGGTGGTCGGCCTGCTCCGTCTCTGCCGCTTGCCAGCTACGCCTCGGCCAGCGCAGGGGGCAGAACCACGCATGTGCGGCGCTCCCCGGCAGGGAAAGTCCTCGACTTACGACCGGTTGGGTAGTCCTCGACTTACGACCGGTTTAGTCCTCGACATATGACCGGTTTAGTCCTCGACTTATGACCGGTTTAGCCCTCGACTTACGACCGGTTGGGGTCGCGGCATTAAAAAGGTTGAGAACCACTGGACTAGAAGGACGAACGGATATTTCTTATGAGTTTTTATAAATATATATATGTAACTCCCACAACTTTTGCTATTTGCCATAATTCACAAAATCTAGAGGAAGGCAATTCACGACATTTTCTCCTGAAAACTATTTAACAGGATCAGGTCATCATTGGATGTGGGACCTTCTCCATCCTGGGTTGATTAATATCTCCTCCTGAATCTGCATCCATATCATAATCTCCATCCTTCTAATGCAGAGGTCCCCAACCCCTCGTCCGTGGACCAGTACTGGGCTGCGGCATGCCAGCAACTAGGCTCCACAAACATGCAAAGCTCCATCCACGAGATGCAGGCAGCACACAAAACCATGCACACTCCGGTCCACGGAAAAAAATCTCTCTCCACGGAACCGGTCCCTGGTGCCCAAAAGGTTGGGGACATCTGTTGTAATGTTTTGGAATTTAACCATATTTTTTATCTAGTGCATTCAAGCTATCTTAATATAGAAAGCTGTAGAATTCCCAATAAACATGGCATTTATGGGTGGGTATACCTATCTTGGGAAGGAGGTGGACAATGAAAACTGAAAGAGGCTAGTTTAGGCATCAGTTGGACAGTAGGCCCCCAAATTTGTGCACTAGCAATACTTTGTGTGTAAATTTAAGGTAATTTAGAAAAGTGTCCTACTGTAACAAAGGCCTCTCTTTGCAATGCTTCAGGAATAGTCCTGAATTACATTTCTACCTCCTGTTTGTTTCTCCTTCAGGTCCAGTCCTCTTTATCACACTAAAGTGCCAATCAATACTGAGAGATAGATGTTACATCTTGGCTTTTTATAACATTACCTGTCCCAGAAGGGATACTGTATCTTTAAGGAAATGGATCCGATATCCTGTTTCTGAAGGATTAAAACACTTTAAAGAGACAGAAGAGGCTGTAAACTCCTATCATTTTCTTATTCACTCTTCATTATCTTGTCCAGTATCTATCCCTGCTGAGTAAATCTGGTTGTGTGTTTCTCCAAAGTGGTCATAAGAAGAAATTTATTTACTTCTTGTTGCACTGGAGGGGCATTACTAACTTTCAGGGCTCTCTGAAGTCATAAAGATTTTGCCGAGTGAGCAGAAGAAGCAGGAATTTTCCGAACTTCGTTCCCCCAATGAGGTCGTTTGGCCAACCTAAAGGGGAGACACTTCTCATTTTTTTGACAGGCTTTATTTCTGGAAGATTTTCCAATTAGCAGGAAAAGGTCACACTAATGTTAGCAGTGAGAAAGGGGAAGGGGGGGGAGTGCTATGCAAATAGAGATTCTTGGAAGGACAATATTCTTTCTGTGTGCAATGTCTCAAGTCAAGCCCAGCACTTGGTGGTTTACGTGGATGTATCCATTCAGTATTCTAGGCTGCAGTATTGAAATAATAATAATAATAATAATAATAATAATAATAATAATAATAATAATAATAATAATAATAATAATAATAATAATAATAATAATAATAATAATAATAATAATAATAATAATAAAGTTGGAAGGGACCTTGGAGGTCATCGAGTCCAACCCCCTGCCCAGGCAGGAACCCTACACCATTTCAGACAAACGGCTGTCCAGNAATAATAATAATAATAATAATAATAATAATAATAATAATAATAATAATAATAATAATAATAATAATAAAGTTGGAAGGGACCTTGAAGGTCATCTAGTCCAACCCCCTGCCCAGGCAGGAACCCTACACCATTTCAGACAAACGGCTGTCCAGTCTCTTCTTAAAAACTTCCAGTGTTGGTGCATTCACCGCTTCTGGAGGCAGATTGTTCCACTGGTTAATTGTTCTAACTGTCAGGAAGTTTCTCCTTAGTTCTAGGTTGGTTTTCTCCTTGAATAGTTTCCATCCGTTCTTTCTTGTCCTGCCTTCAGGTACCTTGGAGAATAGCTTGACTCCCTCTTCTTTGGGGCAGCCCCTGAGATATTGGAAGACTGCTATCATGTCCCCCCTCGTCCTTCTCTTTGTTAAACTAGACATACCCAATTCAAGCAACCGTTCCTTATATGTTTTAGTCTCCAGTCCCCTGATCCTCTTTTTTGCTCTTCTCTGTACTCTTTCTAGAGTCTCAGCATCTTTTTTACATCATGGTGACCAAAACTGGATGCAGTATTCCAAGTGTGGCCTTACTAAGGCATTGTAAAATAGTATTAATACTTCACGTGTTCTTTATTCTATCCCTCTGTTAATGCAGCCCAGCACTGTGTTGGCTTTTTTGGCAGCTGCAGCACACTGCTGGCTCATATTTAAGTGATTGTCCACTAGGACTCCGAGATTCCTCTCACAGTTACTACTATTGAGAACATAGAATAATAGGATTGGAAGGGACCTTGTGGATCTTCTAGTCCTCTGATTCTTCTGATTCGCCATTGTCTCTTCTTCTGGGATGCATATCTTTCAACGTCATAGGCTCTCTGTTTCTTGACTTATATATTTATTTTGCTCACTTGCTTGCACGGAACAAGATAAATTGAGGAGAAAAAGGAAAAAGGAAAAAAGTTGAATATGGTTCCCAAGTCTCAAGGAGGAAGGTAATTTTCTCCAAGCATGCCATATAATGGATGCCACCCAATTCCTTTCTGTGAACAGATTCTGCTCTCTGTTCATGGTCTTTTACATCTTGGTGGATACTTGTTACATTTGATTAAAAAAAACAAAAACTTTTAGTCATTCCTGGAACAATTGGTTAAGGAATGTATAAAGGTGCAGGGAACTTTTCCAAGATAACAAAGGGGCTTGGCTTCAGAGTGATACCCTGGAGAATAAAATAGGGGATTTGACCAAGACAAAATGTCAATGTTACTTCATTTAATTATAGGCACATTTAATTAATATGTTTTGATTATCTCCCATATATTTCCCATAATAAAAAAATAGCTTGATCAGACCTTTTATGCCAATTTGGTAAGATGTTTGCACCAGAAATCTCAGATCATACTTTTCTGGTGTAGAGGGGGAAAAAATAGCCATCTCTTAAGTAGATATTTCTGTTCACAGAACATGCTCAACTGATCTATGTTCTGGGTTCGTGCAAAACACTGAAGCATACCTAACCAACCGATTCTATTTTCATGACTTACTAAGCCACACATGAAACTGAAGCAGAGTTAAAACCCAGGGCACAGCAGTTTGTGTGAATGCAACTATTTATGATAACTGTTGTTATTGTTGAAATTACACCCTGCCTTTTTTGTTTATAAAACACTCATGCTGGTTAACCACGCACAGAGCATAAAACAAAACAATGGCACCGATACAATTAAAATTAAAATCACAAACAGAAACAGAAATTAAAACCAATATCATTAAAATAGATCTTTAATTGGGTCTTTAATGGTTCAGCACATTGTCTGGCTACAGCTGGGAAGGAAGAATGCCAGCTGTAATTTTTTTTTTTTTGTTCCATTATGTTTGTATCCTGTTCTTTTTTTCTCTCTCTCTTTGTCTTGCAGTCCCCCCCTGGGTTTTTTTTTTCTGATCCTCCTTAAATATGGACTATTCCTCCCAGAATCCTTAGCATTGGCTTAGGGAATTCTGGGATTTGAGAAGGCAGCCCTTTTGCAGAATGCTTCCTTTCCTCTGTTTTTCCCCCCATCTTTCCAGTGGGTTCCCCCCCCCACAAAGATGACATTGTCTGCATCGTTACTCTGTTGGCAAATCTGCTTTCTTTTCCAACTATTTTTGGGTCACTGTCACCCTACCCTGGAAGATACTATAGAGTTAAACAATATACAAGCCCTTCACTTGTAATGTATTGATTAGGCAGGTTTTTAGGGCAGTAGAATTATGCTTACCGGTACGAAATGAGAGATGGGGTTGGAGTGCTTTTCAGATAATGTCACAAAAACACCCAATCGGGTGGCCTTGTCGCTTCCTCTTTTTCAATTCCTAAAGGGAGCAGGAAAGGACGAGAGAAATATCAAAGCTAGCCTTGGTGTCTTTTGCAGTTTCTTAGTTACCCACTCAAGACGCTGGCGGTGGTTCAGAAATGAATGGAAGCCAGAAGACACGCTGGCTTCATTGCTATTAACAGCATTAGATGTGTATTATATATAATATATATATATATATATATGCAGGTAGATTTATTTATGCTTTGTATGTAAGTGTAAGTTCTTAATGTAATTGAATCGCCCAAGGGAGGCTCACTCCTTCCTATTATATCCTATTATGTCTAGTAAATGAAGTTTTGAGAAAAGTGGATGCCTTTTAAAAACAAACACACAACACTTTGTAGGTTCTTACTGAAATTAGCAACTTCTTATCCAAATGAGTCGGTGTATGTTATGGCTAGTCACCATACTACAAAAAAGATGTTGAGACTTTGGAAAAAGTTCAGAGAAGAACAACTAAGGTGATCCAAGGCCTGGAGACTAAAGCATATGAAGAACGGCTGCAGGAATTGGGTTTGGCTAGTCTAAAGAAAAGAAGAAATAGGGGGAACATGATGGCAGTGTTCCAGTATTTGAGGGGCTGCCACAAAGAAGAGGGAGTCAAATTAATCTCCAAAGCACCTGAGGGCAGGACAAGAAGCAACGGATGGAAACTGACAAAAGAGAGAAGCAACCTGGAATTAAGAAGAAACTTCCTAACAGTGAGGACAATTAACCAGTGGAACAGCTTGCCTCCAGAAATTGTGGGTGTATTTAAATGTATCTTTGTTATTGGAGGCAAGGATATCACAACTGGCTTTCTACTAAAGAGGGTAAAAGCTGTGAGCCCTTCATGCCTAATTTAGTAGAGGAAGCAAGCAAAGGAGCAAAGTTGGCTGAGAAAACCATTTCCTCATCCATCAGCCCACTTGCTGAAACTGTTGTCAACTTTTCTGATCAGTTTTGTTGCTTTGCTAATATACCAGTGTACATATCCAAGACTGTAGTAGACCTGTTTTTCAGACAGGTCTGCTGCTCATTAAGGATAGTAACAAGCCTGTAGTTATGCAACTGATGCTCATCCTCTTTGCCCCATAGCTACAGCTCAGCTGTACAACTCAGAGAGCATCAGTATGTCTCTGCTAAAATCAAGTATCTGGACATCCCCACAGCTCAAATCAAAATACTCATGGTGGGCAATGATCCCCGTGGGTTGAAATGATCACCTGCACCAGCTTAAAGCATTCCATTGAGCTGGACAGATGCCAGACCTGGAACCCCTTCATCAGTAAATGATCAAGGCAGTGAGGGGTCCTTGGTGCTCGCTGCGCTTGGTTGTTTTCTTGCAGACATTTCATTACCCAAACTAGGGAACATCATCCATGCTAGCAAACTGCTGATGATGTTATCTAGTTTGGTAATGAAACGTCTGCAAGAAAGCAACCAAGCTCAGAGGGCACCAAGGACCCCTCACTTCAACTCCTCGCTACAAATATTCTCCTTTATTGATCAAGGATAATGGTTACAATAAGGCAGGAGACTGGGAAAATCATAACTTTTAAACCGGAATAACTAAACAGATGGGAATCGTTTTAACAATGGCTGGGAATGAAGCAAAAGCAGTGTCATATGAACATCCTTTAATGCTTCATGCTGCAGCTATGGGGGCAAAGAGGATAAGCTTTATGATGCCTATCAAGGAAAGACATTTCAGCATGGGAAGTGAGCATAGAAAATCTGTTCCTTTGACTCTCTGCATTAGTCAGGTTGTCTGGTCCATGATATTTTTTAAAGGAGGGGTAAACATTCAAAGTAAAAAAAAACAAAAAACCAGTCCTGCATCTATTTCTATTCACAGCTTTTTGTAATGCAAACAGCTTTTATAGACAACTTCCCTTAATGTAAATAGTCGGAAATGCAAATTCCCCTGCAAAATTATTTTTATGCAAATTCCTCTGATTGCTGTCTTTATTATGTAAAATTCTGTGATGTCAACTCCTTTCTTTTTTTAAAAAAAAATGTAAATGCCCATTTTTTATTTTTATTTTTTTGGTACACAACTTTCAGAAATATCCCTTCTCTAACAGATGGGGTTTATGAACACACACGTGCGGAAGTGTGTAGATTTTTAGTGGAATAAAAGCAGGCTCTGTCTGGATTTTGTGCAGGGCTCTGGCCTTTGCCAAGCAGAGACTATTTCAAGAACCATNACCTTGACTAACAGCGATGGACCCAGAGGTTAAAATTCCACGGCAGGAAATTTGCTAGCATGTTATTTTATCTGCTTGGGATTAAACATAAAACTTTCATCACGTACCCTGTCAAAGCATTGCTCACCCCCCCTCTCAGAACCTAATTGTTTGCATTTTTTCCAGTCTTCAAAAATAACTCTGTTTTCAAGATTTTTCTGAGCACCTCTTCCCCTCTCTTACCTTCAGGCAAATTTCCCAGTGCTGGAGGTGTGGTTAATATCCCACTGTTAAAAACAATTGATTTGTAAAAGAGATCCATCCTTTCCCAAACATTCTTTCTTCCACCAATGCCTTCCTCATTTTCTAGGACTTTAAATGCAGTTTCAGGGGTGTTGTTTCTTTCACCCTCCTCTTTTAATTTCATGGCTTTGGGTAGATAGTAATTATGTTTAGACTTTTTTTCTTCTTCTTTCTGAACTACTCTGGAGTATTGTCGAATGGCATCACCAAAAGAATGGCTTCCATGATAACCGCATTTTATTAAGAATCCCAAAGATATGGGATAGGTGGGGAGGGTGCAGATTCTAGGATAGCGTTTTGATAAGGACTTTTGTCCAAACCATCAATTCTTCGGCACTCAGCCTTCCTTATGGTCCAACTCTCACAACCATACATGACTGGGAAAACCAGCAGTTTATTAAATTGAGAAATTTAAACCATGGATGATGTGTCTGGTTTGGAAGAGTTCATGTTTGGTTGATTTACCTAAGTGTATTGATATAGAAAGCGAATCCCTTCCTAGAGTAATTCACTGCTTTCCAATAGGGTTGTCAGTGTGTAATGATTGAGTTGTTAGCCTAGGACTGAAGGGATCCATTATGAACTTGTTTCTCAGACATGGAACCTACTGGATCAGTTGCTCTCTCAGTCCAGCTTATCTGACCAGGTTTTGTGGAAATAATACAAAGAGAGATTTCTACCTACGTAGGTGCTCTGGCCTCCTTGAAGAAAAAGTGGGATATAAATCTAACAAATAATAAATGTCAGAAGCTTATTAGTTTCAGAACTGCTTTATGTGTTGTGTACTATAAAGCAATTACATTTGAAAGAGGTTCCTGCTTTTTTTAATCAGGCAAAGCTTTTGGCAGCCTTGAAAGAGCCAGGAAACAACAGGCAATGCCAGGCATTCTTTGTATGAAGATGGGTTTGTTTCTCCTAAGTTGTCAATTCTGCTATAAAGCTCCTTCATTACATCAAAGAGGAGAAGATCACTATAGCAAATGGAAAGCAGTTGGATGGGCTACTTAGAGGAAAAGGGAAGGAGTCCCAGTGCGAATTCTGGAGAAGAGATAGAGACTTCTATCCACCACATAGACCACACTGGGAGGATTCTTTCATTAATCTATTCCCCTAGTTCATTTTAACACACATTGAACCCTGCATTAAACTCCAGACAATGGTTTGTTCTAACAAGAGTGAGCAACCTTTTGTGCCTTGCCAGCAAATTGACTTTTAGGGAGTGGCGTGGCAAGGCCAAAATAGGAAGGGCCAAGATGCCTAGTGGGTCCCATCAGGTGCGAAAGAGCAGGTCTACATGTGAACGTCCAATTAAACTGATGTATTGCCACTCATGCCTATGCACAGGAATCAGCTCAACTAAGGGGTGGCACCTGCTTGGAATCGGATGAGGGTCTATGGAATTCAAGGGAGGTTGGACTTAGTTCACTTGTGGCTACGTAAGGATTCTAGACTGATTCCTCTTTTAATTCCACCCCAGGTTCAGCCATTCCTTCTCCTAAATTCCTTGGATGGAATTGGGCTTCACCAGTATTAATTGAAAGGATTGTTGTTAGTTTTAATCATCTCTTAGAAATCTGTTCTCGCTTTGCCTAACTGCATTCATGTTCCCAGCAAGAAAATGGAGGGGGAGGTTAGAACTTTGATTCTACCTTTGTTCCTTCCGCCCCTCATAGATGCATGTTATAGGGAGAAGAAGAAAGAATCAAGCAGTATGTATATATATTTATGTATTTATATCCCATCTTTATTATTTTTATAAATAGGTCAAGGTGGCGAACGTACGTACTAGTCCTTCCTCCCACCCCATTTTCCCCACAGCAATAACTCTGTGAGGTGAGGTGGGCTGGGAGAGTGAGGGTCCCAAAACCACTCAGGTAGCTTTCATGCCTAAGGAAGGACTAGAATTCACCATCTCCTGGTATCTAGCTTGGTGCCTTTGCCACTAGACCAAACCGGCTCTCACATTTACTAGGCCTTCCAGATCATAAGTACAACCCCCTCCCCGTTTTTGAAAATGGAAATAGTTATGGACAATATAACAGCATATACTTGATCAGCAAAGCATTTTAGTCCACCAACTTTCCCTTCCGCTGTTCCACAAGATGATCCCTTGTGTTCCATAAACGCCTAGAGAAAAGTCTGCCTTCATATTAGCTTCCACATGCATAGTGCCGGTCCTATTCTTCACCCTCTTCCCTTCCAGAAACATCCTCTTAGCTGCAACCTACCAAGGATTGCCCTTGGCTTGAGGTCCTCCTTGCTAATTTATTTAATTGGACAAGACGGCATTTCAGCAGCTGAGAGTAGATCCCTGCACAGCAGTCCATCAAGCCTGATCTGTTGGCTGCTTCCCCATTTGAGAGTGATTACCAGTTTCCTGAGGAAGCTTAACCTTTTTTTTTTTTTAATGGAAAATGTAATGGCAGCCGTAAAGGGACACACAAAGAGCCTTCCTTCCCCTCCTCCTTTTTTTAACACAAAAGAAAGGCAGGTGGCCTGCTAAGATATTGAACTGGGCTTCTAAAGCACAAAAGCTTGCTGATCTAGGTATATAGTGTAGCACAGGATAGTATTGAACAAGACAGACTAGAAGTGTCGTCCTTGCTTTCCATGTGCCTTGTTAAGTGTAGGAAATATAAGGTACACAAAATAATCACAAAAAAAGTTATCTTATCCAACCTAGTGGAATGGGTATCTGCCCATTCAGGGAGAGGTGAGCCCATAAATAGTTGGATTCTGTGCCATATAGATCTTTAAAGATAATGATCAGAACCTTGGATTGCTGTAGGAGGAGAGGCAGAGCTTGGGGCCAGAGTCAAGAGAGGAATCAGCCTAGAATCATTTTGTTCCCATA
>NW_015386813.1:717211-726758 GCF_001527695.2 Protobothrops mucrosquamatus
ACAAAAAAAGTTATCTTATCCAACCTAGTGGAATGGGTATCTGCCCATTCAGGGAGAGGTGAGCCCATAAATAGTTGGATTCTGTGCCATATAGATCTTTAAAGATAATGATCAGAACCTTGGATTGCTGTAGGAGGAGAGGCAGAGCTTGGGGCCAGAGTCAAGAGAGGAATCAGCCTAGAATCATTTTGTTCCCATATACAGTTTAAGCCCAACCTTTCTTGAATTCTGTTGACTTTTATCTGGCGCCAAGATAGTTAGTTGATTAGATTCTTGTGTATAGGCATGAGCAATAAATCAGTTTAACTAGAGCTTAGATCTTGATAGAATCAAGATCACATGAAGTATTAATACCACTTTACAATGCCTTGGTAAGGCCACACTTGGAATACTGCATCCAGTTTTGGTCACCACGATGTAAAAAAGATGTTGAGACTCTAGAAAGAATACAGAGAAGAGCAACAAAGATGATTAGAGGATTGGAGGCTAAAACATATAAGGAACATATGCTGGAATTGGGTATGTCTAGCCTAATGAAGAGAAGGACCAGGGGGGACATGATAGCAGTGTTCCAATATCTCAGGGGCTGCCCCAAAGAAGAGGGAGTCAAGCTATTCTCCAAAGCGCCTGAAGGCAGGACAAGAAGCAACGGATGGGAACTAACCAAGGAGAGAAGCAACCTGGAACTGAGGAGAAACTTCCTGACAGTTAGAACAATTAACCAGTGGAACAACCTGCCTCCAGAAGCGGTGAATGCTCCAACACTGGAAGTTTTTAAGAAGAGATTGGACAGACATTTGTCCGAAATGGTATAGGGTTTCCTGCCTGAGCAGCGGGTTGGACTAGATGACCTCCAAGGTCCCTTCCAACTTTATCATCATCATCATCATCATCATCATTATCCTACGGTTCTGATTCTTCATGCCTGATAATTTACTATTTTACTAATGCAATTTTGTCATTGATGCGAGTTAACTTGATACGAGTTATCCCACTCCTTAGACTGATTTCTCTTGACTGACTTCCTAAAGAGTCTTGTTACCATTTCACAGTTCTTCCATGTCAGTTTCTTCCTTCCTCCCTTCATGTTTGCCTCCATTGTGTATTTTGCTTTGCTCAGTTTTGAAACAATTTTTACAAGATTTTTTTCCTCCTCCAGAGTTAACTGTTTGAAAGGAAGCTTTGGGTCACTTTCATCTCTGTTCTACAGCTTAATTGAATTGAATGCAAGCATGAACTTATAACAACCATTTCAGTCGTTCTTTTTTTTTTTTTAGCTTGCCTTCTTTTTTTCCAGAAGCCAATTTAATGATTTTTCTGAGGGCCGACCGAAGCAGCTGTATCCCAGATTTGCATTGTTCTTGCACAGCACATAAAGGAATTATTTATCAAGATGGGTTGTTTGTTAATAGGCCCAAATGAGGGATTCTTTTTTTTCCCCCAAATACTGCTTTCATTTATGGCCTTTGAATGAATTTCATTCAAACAAGGCTAACATCTGATGATAAAAACCACTAATGAGGGGGAAAATCATTCACATTTTTTTTTAATCCAGAGATCTCATTAACTCCAAACTTTTAGCTTGTTTTGCTGATCAAACTAGTAGGTTTTTTCTTTTCTTCGCTGTTGCCTTTCACATTTCCACAGAGGTCGTGCAGCTTTTCTTCTGCATTGTTCCCAGTGAAACGACGTCCACGAGACTGATGGATGCAGACCCGTGGATTAAATCATTCAAAAGTTACTGAATTGTTTGGCCTCACAACAGAGGCTGGTAATTTGGTTGCGCATGAGTCTGTCAAAGGAGCCGGGTAATGCTAGCTCCCACTTCAATTCCTTGCTCAATGGTTCACGGCCTCAGAAAACTCTGATAACTGCTATTCTTCACTGTAGGATTTTAAAATGAACAAAACAAATCAAACTGGAATAACCACGCAGATACCAAAGGCTGAATTCAAGGATATATTTCCTTTTCTTAGGTCAGTATTCGCTAACCGGGGAGCCCTTACAGGTAGTCCTTGACTTAAACCATTTGTTTTAGTGACTGTTTGGAATTACAACGGGCACTGAAAAAAAGCGACTTGAGACCATTTTTCATTCTTACAACCATGGCTGCCTCCCCCGAGCTAACGGGATAAAAATTCAGACCTTTGGAAACTGACTCATATTTGGGACGGTCGCAGTGGACAGATGGTCACTTGTTCTTCAGCCTGAATTAAAAGGTGTAGAAAGGAAATGGATGCATGTAATCTACTGGAGCAGTGGTTCTCAACCTTTTTAATGCCGCGACCCCCAACCGGTCGTAAGTCGAGGACTAAACCGGTCGTAAGTCGAGGACTAAACCGGTCGTAAGTTGAGGACTAAACCGGTCGTAAGTCGAGGACTACCCAACCGGTCGTAAGTCGAGGACTTTCCCTTCCCGGGAGCGCCACGCATGCGTGGTTCCGCCCCCTGCGCCGGCCGAGACATAGCTGGCAAGCGGCAGAGACGGAGCAGGCCGACCACCAGCTGGCCCAGCCCAAGGGAGGTAAGGCACCCGCCGGAAAAGGGGAAAAAAATGGCGGACAGCCTTGCTTGGCGACCCCCGTGAAATGGTCGATCGACCCCCAAATGGGATCGCGACCCATAGGTTGAGAACCGCTGTACTGGAGGGTAACATTGGGTGGTTCTGGAATTTAATCACATTTGTAGGGGGACAGCAGCGACAATGCAAAGTGGACAGGTAGATTTTTTCATATTTTTCATGGTTTTAGTAAGCAAATTAGGTTCTTTCAAAACTAGGACTGGTTTATTATTTTGATGTGTCTCCCTTGACTCAAACTGTAAGAAATCAGGCTATTGCTNACAAAAAAAGTTATCTTATCCAACCTAGTGGAATGGGTATCTGCCCATTCAGGGAGAGGTGAGCCCATAAATAGTTGGATTCTGTGCCATATAGATCTTTAAAGATAATGATCAGAACCTTGGATTGCTGTAGGAGGAGAGGCAGAGCTTGGGGCCAGAGTCAAGAGAGGAATCAGCCTAGAATCATTTTGTTCCCATAAACAGTTTAAGCCCAACCTTTCTTGAATTCTGTTGACTTTTATCTGGCGCCAAGATAGTTAGTTGATTAGATTCTTGTGTATAGGCATGAGCAATAAATCAGTTTAACTAGAGCTTAGATCTTGATAGAATCAAGATCACATGAAGTATTAATACCACTTTACAATGCCTTGGTAAGGCCACACTTGGAATACTGCATCCAGTTTTGGTCACCACGATGTAAAAAAGATGTTGAGACTCTAGAAAGAGTGCAGAGAAGAGCAACAAAGATGATTAGAGGATTGGAGGCTAAAACATATAAGGAACATATGCTGGAATTGGGTATGTCTAGCCTAATGAAGAGAAGGACCAGGGGGGACATGATAGCAGTGTTCCAATATCTCAGGGGCTGCCCCAAAGAAGAGGGAGTCAAGCTATTCTCCAAGGTGCCTGAGGGCAGGACAAGAAGCAACGGATGGACACTAGTCAAGGAGAGAAGCAACCTGGAACTGAGGAGAAACTTCCTGACAGTTAGAACAATTAACCAGTGGAACCACCTGCCTCCAGAAGCTGTGAATGCTCCAACACTGGAAGTGTTTAAGAAGAGACTGGACAGCCATTTGTCCGAAATGGTAGAGGGTTTCCTGCCTGAGCAGGGGGTTGGACTAGATGACCTCCAAGGTCCCTTCCAACTTTATCATCATCATCATCATCATCATC
The DNA here is from genome assembly GCF_001527695.2 of Protobothrops mucrosquamatus. Lineage (NCBI taxonomy): Eukaryota > Metazoa > Chordata > Lepidosauria > Squamata > Viperidae > Protobothrops > Protobothrops mucrosquamatus. The sequence goes on from NW_015386813.1 coordinate 720,950, forward strand.
ATCATCATCATCATCATCATCATCATCATCATCATCATCATCATCCTCCTACGGTTCTGAGTCTTCATGCCTGATAATTTACTATTTTACTAATGCAATTTTGTCATTGATACGAGTTAACTTGATACGAGTTATCCCACTCCTTAGACTGATTTCTCTTGACTGACTTCCTAAAGAGTCTTGTTACCATTTCACAGTTCTTCCATGTCAGTTTCTCCCTTCCTCCCTTCATGTTTGCCTCCATTGTGTATTTTGCTTTGCTCAGTTTTGAAACAATTTTTACAAGATTTTTTTTCTCCCTCCAGAGTTAACTGTTTGAAAGGAAGCTTTGGGTCACTTTCATCTCTGTTCTACAGCTTAATTGAATTGAATGCAAGCATGAACTTATAACAACCATTTCAGTCGTTGTTGCTTTTTTTTAGCTTTCCTTCTTTTTTTTAAGAAGCCAATTTAATGATTTTTCTGAGGGCCGACCGAAGCAGCTGTATCCCAGATTTGCATTGTTCTTGCACAGCACATAAAGGAATTATTTATCAAGATGGGTTGTTTGTTAATAGGCCCAAATGAGGGATTCTTTTTTTCCCCCAAATACTGCTTTCATTTATGGCCTTTGAATGAATTTCATTCAAACAAGGCTAACATCTGATGATAAAAACCACTAATGAGGAGGAAAATCATTCACATTTTTTTTAATCCAGAGATCTCATTAACTCCAAACTTTTAGCTTGTTTTGCTGATCAAACTAGTGGGTTTTTTTCTTTTCTTCGCGGTTGCCTTTCACATTTCCACAGAGGTCGTGCAGCTTTTCTTCTGCATTGTTCCCAGTGAAACGACGTCCACGAGACTGATGGATGCAGACCCGTGGATTAAATCATTCAAAAGTTACTGAATTGTTTGGCCTCACAACAGAGGCTGGTAATTTGGTTGCGCATGAGTCTGTCAAAGGAGCCGGGTAATGCTAGCTCCCACTTCAATTCCTTGCTCAATGGTTCACGGCCTGAGAAAACTCTGATAACTGCTATTCTTCACTGTAGGATTTTAAAATGTACAAAACAAATCAAACTGGAATAACCACGCAGATACCAAAGGCTGAATTCAAGGATATATTTCCTTTTCTTAGGTCAGTATTCGCTAACCGGGGAGCCCTTACAGGTAGTCCTTGACTTAAACCATTTGTTTTAGTGACTGTTTGGAATTACAACGGGCACTGAAAAAAAGCGACTTGAGACCATTTTTCATTCTTACAACCATCGCTGCCTCCCCCGAGCTAACGGGATAAAAATTCAGACCTTTGGAAACTGACTCATATTTGGGACGGTCGCAGTGGACAGATGGTCACTTGTTCTTCAGCCTGAATTAAAAGGCGTAGAAAGGAAATGGATGCATGTAATCTACTGGAGCAGTGGTTCTCAACCTTTTTAATGCCGCGACCCCAACCGGTCGTAAGTCGAGGACTAAACCGGTCGTAAGTCGAGGACTAAACCGGTCGTAAGTCGAGGACTACCCAACCGGTCGTAAGTTGAGGACTTTCCCTGCCCGGGAGCACCACGCATGCGTGGTTCCGCCCCCTGCGCCGGCCGAGGCGTAGCTGGCAAGCGGCAGAGACGGAGCAGGCCGACCACCAGCTGGCCCAGCCCAAGGGAGGTAAGGCACCCGCCGGAAAAGGGGGAAAAAATGGCGAACAGCCTTGCTTGGCGACCCCCGTGAAATGGTCGATCGACCCCAAATGGGGTCGCGACCCATAGGTTGAGAACCGCTGTACTGGAGGGTAACATTGGGTGGTTCTGGAATTTAATCACATTTGTAGGGGGACAGCAGTTGAGACGATGCAAAGTGGACAGGTAGATTTTTTTCATATTTTTCTTGGTTTTAGTAGGCAAATTAGGTTCTTTCAAAACTAGGACTGGTTTATTATTTTGATGTGTCTCCCTTGATTCAAACTGTAAGAAATCAGGCTATTGCTTTTCCCTAATCCTAAACTAGATGCAAGGACAGTTTCCCCCCCCCCCCCAATACCATCACTCTGCTAAACCACTAATTCCCACAACATTGTCTATGTTCTGGGCTGTCAAACCACCTAGCAGGGCTTAGTATTCCTATTATCCTTCTCATCTTTCCTATTACCTATTTCCTTACCTTCTTATGCCTATAACTTTGTTGTTTGTATTTATGATTTATGTTGATTGTTTTTATTTAGTATCTTGTTATGATTTATGTTGATTGCTTATTTAATATGATTACCACTGATTTATGATGATGGTATTTTATGATTAGGATCATGATTTATCACTTGTTGCTTGTATGTACACAGAGTACATATGCACTGGAGACAAATTCCTTGTGTGTCCAATCACACTTGGCCAATAAAGAATTCTATTCTATTCTATTCTATTCTATTCTATTCTATTCTATTCTATTCTATTCTATTCTAATGAGAGACCAATAGCATTCGCCAAAACGTAGACGCAAAGATGTGCAGCTCTGAAGCAGCAGCTTGCCTGCCCTTTTGCAACAGTACTTTCTATTTTTCTCTAGATCTTCACTTGTAAGCTCATTATTAAGAAGGACAAGTGTAACACTTAAAGCTAAGTAGGAGGGAAAGTTCACACCACTTTGACGCCACTCTCTTGATCCATCTTTTCACTTCTTCCATCTGGCTATTCTGTCTGACCAAGATTAATGAGCTGTTTTGCTTGTTCGATAACCAACTACTATCTCCTCTGAAGCTTTGGATGTCTTTGCTGTCCGACTCCTACCAGCCATTTTCCCTGTCTGCCCACCCAGCCAGTGTCTAATGAACGCAACCTCCCTGTAGCTGAAAATTTTGGTTCCACCCCGTGTGGTCCTTTTCTCTTAGCCCATCCATTTGCCATAATGGGAGTGATGCAAGTGGAATAACGGGGGAGATTCCTGGCACGATGCAATATTCATATCACCTGAGTGAATAGAAAACAGTTGGAGAGGAGAGGGAGGGGAGGAAGAAGGTGATGGTTGGGAGTATTATAGAGCATGACTTGATTTATTATCTCTAACACTGTGAACTAGCATGTTTAATTCATGGGCTACATTAAAAGGCTGCTCCTGCTGGCTCACAAAGGCGCACCTCCAACTTTGCAACCGTTCTCCACAAGTTTTGTGGAAACCAGGAAAAAGGTTTCCTTGGCAATGGAGAATGTAAAGTTAAAGAAGCTGGTGCCAAAATGAATTTCCCATTTTACCCCAATGAATCAAAGGACTGGCGCCAGGGTGGAAGAGAGGATCTAAGAGCAATAGAAGTAACAGTTCAGTGAGCTGGGCTATGTTGAACTTCAGGGTTTAGAGACTGTAATCTAGGAAACAACTTTCCTGACATTTTGCCAGCAATTGTGGCTGGCATCTTCAGAGACAAGATGGTGGGCTATACAACTAAAACAGGGTCTAACTAACTGGGTGTCTTGAGTTCTGATTGGTCTTTAGTCTAGCTGTTTTTCGACTAGTGCAGGTTGATGAGGGCTGGTTTGCAACCAATGCTGATGGTTTGTTTTGGTGAAGGTTGGCTCTTGATTGGTCCTTTGTTCACACCAGCTTCTGACTGATCATTTTTGGAGTACTGATTCCTTATTGGTTCTGCTTGTACTGGGTTCTGTTTGGTTAGTCTGAGCAGTTGTGTCCTGACTGGGTCCTTATCCACAGGTTGATTTGCCCATTTTGGGGAGCTGATTCCTGTTTGGTCCTGCTTTGGGGGCACAATCAATCCAAGGAGAATTCAAAATATTGAATTATTGGGAATGGCCTTGACCAATAGGGAGATACCTCAACCAGACGTATGGTTGAATAAGAGGCAATTTAGACTGCAGAGGGAAAGTGGGTGTGACAAACATTTGAGAAGGGACCCTCCTAGTTCCTTGGGCTGTAAAGGAGATGATGGAAGAAATGCACTTTCAGATTCCATTAATGTAACCTTAAATAAAGTAGGATTAGCTCATCTAGGTGTGCTTCCTGTCTGGAGTAAGTTGTAAATATGCCTGTTCTATAAGTTATCTCCATCTTTCAAGTAAGGAGGAACTACAAGGAGGGGATAGTCTTGTAAATCATGTTGCATTCAGTGCTTATCTCTCAGGCAGAATCAAGACCACATGTTAAGTTCCAGTTAAGCTGATTTATTGCTTCGGCCTATACACAAGAATCTAGTCCACTAATGGTCAGCCTTAAATTAGTGCTAGATAAGAGTTAACAGAATTCAAGAGGGATTGGACTTGAACCACTTCTGGAAACATAACAACTCCAGGCTGATTCCTCTCTTGACTCTGCCCCCCTGGCTCTGCTTATCTTTCTCCTACATTACAGTATATTACTATCTTAGTCACTGTTACAAGTGATTGTTAACTATTTGAGTTCCCATCACATTTCCTATATGGGTTACAGAATTGCCTGATTCCTGGTTTTGTTTAAAAAAATTAATATTATATATGAGTCTGCATTACAGGGCAGTCCCAATTTGACTACTTGGTAAAGTATCTCACCATCCTCAAATTAAAATTTCATTTTTTAAAATAAAAGGCTGAAACTGTTAAATATTTTTGAAAGGCAGCTCAGGATCTGAGAAAGATGCTGGTCCTTTTTGTGCATCTCTATCTTCCAAATAACAAAATTATCAGAGCTGTTCAAAGAAGAAAAACAAGAAAAGGCAAAAACTGTAAAATATACCATAAATAACATGAAAGGAAGATGAAAACAAGTTTATGAAACCTTCTATGAATGTTACCTTTAATGAGAAAATTAATGTTGACTTGAGCGAGCTCCTTGGAAAAAATAATTTGCCCATTTCAGCAAATTACTCCATTAAAATGTGCAACTTCCAGTCCAGGTTCACATTACTAAGGGCTGAATTAATAAATAATTACTAAGAAGGGCAATTTGGTAGTCTTCTTAACTTATCACGAGCTTGCCTGGTAAATCAGTTATGACTCCAGAAGAACACGTCCCACAATCTTCTAAACTTTGTTAGCTTTTTTCAGCTGGACATTTCAGGAACTCTCAAAATTTCAAGCAGTGATAAATCCAGAACTGAAATTTTTGGAATTGCAATCTGTTTGTTTAGACTAGAGGATACTCAAATCAATCCAGAATGCCCTGAGATTTTCAGAGAGGTGAACACAGTAGAAATTTAAGTCTCTAGAGTGTCTATGAAGATTCCCAGTCATCTAGGTCAGGGGTCCCCAACCCCGGTCCGTGGACCAGTACCAGGACGTGAGCAACCGGGCCGCAAAACCAAGCAAAGATATAGGCAGCACACAAAACCACACCCCCTCTGGTCCGTGGAAAAACCTTTCTCCACGGAACCAGTCCCTGGTGCCCAAAAGGTTGGGGACCTCTGATCTAGGTCACAGTTGTCCCAAGGATGCTTTTTCAAAGACAATAGTGCACTAACCATCTTAGCTATGAGATGATCTTCAACTCTGTTATGCTGAATTTCTGGAGACCTATCCCAAAGATGCTTTTTCAAAGACAACTGGATTTTCTTGGTGTTTGTTTTTTAAGGTGTTTTGCTTGTCACCCAAGAAGCTTCTTCAGTTTGCACTGAATGGTGGAGAATGGAAGGATTGATATTCCTTGCAGTCATCTGGAAGTTAGCACTCTGTCTCCTGTTTATAACAGAGTCCTTTCAGCCAGTCCAATAAGGTTCCTCAGCCATTTGTACTATTCAGGTGACCCCGAGGGGGGAAAACCCTCCAAGTGGCCTCAACAACTCTCAGGAAGAGCACAAATGACCATGGGGATGCTGTAACGGTTGTAAGTGTGAAAAATGGTCATATGTCCCTTTTTTCAG
>NW_015386813.1:728251-759319 GCF_001527695.2 Protobothrops mucrosquamatus
TTGCAAAGTCGTGTCCGACCCATCGCGACCCCATGGACAATGTTCCTCCAGGTCTTCCTGTCCTCTACCATCTTCTGGAATCCATTTAAGCTCACATTCACACTATACTCTATGAATTGTTAGGGAGAAGCTGTCCTTACCCTCTTTCTCTCACACCTAACATGGAGGATGAGTTGCCCCTCCCTCCATCTCCTGACTACGTTCCATCATATAATTCTGAATTCTGGTGTTGCAGCAATCATGCAAGGATTACTGAGATTACTGACTAGAAAATTCAAGTCCACTTAATTCTCCACAGGACCATGGAAGTCACTAGAGAATTTGGGGCCAATGGAGGTATTATAGGGTGCATAAAACGAGGGGAGGCCCACTTCTAATCTGTTTTGAATTATCTGACAAAACATAAACACAATGAATGAGCAAATACTAAGAGCAATTTGAGGGTGGGACATATTATCAAAGGAAGTCTCACTTAGAAACAGAAATTTTGGGCTCAATTATGGGCGTGAGTTGAGGACTACCTGTATTCTCATAATTGGCCCTTCAGATCCAAACATTGCAATTTCAGACTATCTTGCTAATGATAGCTTGAGAGCGTCTAGCATTGTTCAAAATGCATTAAGGGGGCTTTGACATATGAGGACAAGGGATTGCAACTTGGGTCCTGGGGCCTTAATGTTAATCAATTTTAGTTTAATTTCAAAACTTATAGGCAAGCGGTCAGTTGAGGACTGTAAGAAGAACTTCTGCTCCTATGTGGCACCAGGAAGAGAAAGATATTCACCAGTTGAGGCATTAGGTCCATCCAACAGATCCCTTGAGAAAAATCAGATCCATAAATCATCAAAAAGGTTGCATATGTTTAATATGTTTTTCTTCTTCATATCTCCAAATCAAAGGAGAGCTTTGGCACCTTTAACTATTGGTTTTAACATTTGGTGGCTGAATCCAGACTTAGTCAAAGTTAGAATAGACCCATCAGTGAAACTTACATTAGTCATGATTTGAGTAAAGGTCAACAGTACATATTTGACTCAATATTTACATGCTGGTGGTGTGCACATGGCCTCTCTTTTCTAAAACTGGGAGACTTGATCTGAATTAGAACCACTCTGTGTGATGAGGGAGAGATAAAATCCATCACCCCCGTTGCTTCTTTTCCTATCCACCACATTGGAACTGAATTTTTTAAAAGTCTTCTTTGGCATCAATCAAAGCTCTATGCAGAAGATGGAAGAATGCATTTTGGAAAGCAAAGAGCTGTGGGAATGTTTAACCCTTCTGTCTGTGTCTTTTGAAATAAAACACCAGCCAGTGATCAGATTCAGCGGTATTGTTCAACCCTACATTTAAAATAACTAGATTTACCAAGATGAACTTCATACTAATGTAAATAGGTTGACTAGAAGTCGGTCTTTCTAGGGTAGTCTCAAGTTAAGACACGTACGAATGAACTTACTTTTAGGTGACTTTAGTTATCTTAAACGAAACGTATTTATGGTCGGACGGTAAATTGTTAAACCGAAAGAAATTGAGAGTAATATTAGATGTCTCACCTAGCCCCATTCATCCCAGATTCATCCCTCATTCTCATCTGATGGAATCTTCTGTTTTACTGAGAAGAACTGAAGTCTCATATTGGTTAATGTACTAATGTACTAATCGTCTGAGACAGTGTTGTTTAATTTTAAATTCAACGTTGTTGAGATATTATTCTAGAAAGTTTATATTTATTTGTGGATACAATAGCACTGGTTAAAAAAACAATGATGTATTACCATTCCTTGCACTTAACTAGCATTTCAGCATCACATGGGTCACATGCTCAGAATTTGGGACTCTACGCATGAGGTTGAGAACCCCTGTTCTGTTTTTAATAGTAGAATCCAATCTTTGTGCAACTTTTTCTATATGCCTTCGTTCCCTAGTTTCCCAGATTATGCCAATAGCCAGAGGTGGATTTTATTCTTTTAAGATGTTGCATCAAATGTGTCTCTTCATGAATGAAAAGATCCTTGAAATCGTATTGCTGGCGCTGATTTTTTCCAAGCATTATAGCAAGGCCCTCCACACGAATTTGCATTTATATCTTGTGTTAAAACCTCAATTGGTTTGGAACGAAGCAGTCAAGTTAGCCTCTGGTAAAACTCAAAGAGAACACATTATACCTGTCTGGGAGAATTACCTTAGTTGCCATTTTGTTTCCAAGCAAAAGACAAAATGCTTGCTTCCTATTAAGGTCCTGCACAACTTTCATCTTTCCCATTCAGTTTGATGAGCTTCAATAATTCCCTGCGTTCAGTTGAGGCAGGCAAATCTGTAGGATCATCCCACTCGATCGAACAGTCTCATTGGATCTGTCAGACAGAAGGATCTCTCTGCGCACGTGCAGAGGACTGTGTTGTCCAACTTAAATGGAGGATTTCAAACCAACTCGACCTAACTGGACCATTTGAATAAATTAATTGAACCGAAATCAACTCGAAAGTCGAATTGCTCTAACTGTTTGAATGAGGTCTGATCTATTTTTTTCAACTCAAATCAATCTGGTGAATCAGATCCACTTGTTCATGCAAACCGGTAATCCCTATGTGTCTTGGTTCCAAACACTTTGAGAAATGGTCTCTTTTATCCTGTTTCTGAGCAGCGTGATGCAATGATATCTGCATCAAAAGTTCATCACAGATGTATTATTATTGTTATTGTTGTTGTTATTATTATTATTATTATTATTATTATTATTATCTTTTATTCATTAACCTCAGTCAACTGAACATTCAAATTGGCTGGCGCTGATGGTTGACATGGGTTGCTACCAGCATCCTAGGTGTCAACCAGGTACCTCCTTAAAATATAAGATGTTCCGAGTAGCGCAGGTTTTTTTGTAACATTGCTGGAGTTATTGCAGAAAGCTGCAGTTTCTTGATGTATTTTGCAAAGTTTTTGGACATAGTTCCCAGTGCCCCGATGACAATGGGTATCACTGTTACACGTTTCATCCATAATCACACAGTTTTGATGGCCAGGTTGCAATATTTCGTAATTTTTTCCAGTTCTGTTTTATGGTCTCTTTTATCCTGTTTCTGAGCAGCATGATGCAATGGTATCTGCATCAAAAGTTCATCACAGATGAACTTTTGATAATAATAATAATACTTTTGATAATAATAATAATAATTTGTGAAGGGATGAACTCTTTAAAGTAATTCTTTCTTGCAATCCATCACTCAAATTCTGATTTTTGAAGTTATTTTCATACTATTTGACAATTTCTTCAGAATTTACCTGTTTTTTTGCAGAGAGGGTTGGCTTTCTCATTAGGTTGGCAGATAGGGACTATTATCTAAATTAGAGAACCCAGTGAATTTTGAAGTCCAAGCCTTGCCATTCATCTCAGCATACACGTCTATTTTTTTTTTTTTTTTTGCAAAGCCTTTAGCAAGTCCAGCAACAAATCTTTCTGTTTATACAAATACTTTCAGTTCAGCAAGTAGATGCCAGGCTGACATTTTCTGTGAGTATCTTCAGACCAAATTACTCTCCATTAGCTAAATGCACCATGCCTGATGACCTATTAATTTATGGCAGGCAGTTAGGAACAATTTTAAAAAATAAACTTTTAATTTTCCCTTGCCTGGCAGGAAAATGGCTAGATGTGTTTTCTTTTCTTTGCCATTGTTGCTGACAGCAGCCGACATGATATGTTGGTATGGGTGTTCCCCTTTTTTGGTAGGAAAGATGCTGTCAGGTGCAAAGAAACGGGACCATACATTAAGTTGCAGTTCAGAAGATCTATTGCTCAAGCCTATACACAAGAATCTAGTCAACTAAAGTTCAATATTAAATTGGCACCAGATAAGGGTCAGTGTAATTTAGGAAGGGTTGAACTTAGACCATTTGTGGGAATGGTCTAGGCTGATGACTCATTTAACTCCACCACCCAACTCTTCTCTTCTCTTCAGTTGAAATCCAAGTGAGAAGTAATTATCCACTTGTGATGGGACTACAGAGTCATAAAAGGGGGGTTTTGTGGGTGTGTTAAGTAGAATTTTGGAGACGTTGGGTGTATAAAAGGTTGCTGCCAAAACCTGCCCTTGATTTTTCATCAGTACAATTTACAGATAGTCCTCAACTTAAACTGTTCATTCAGTGACCATTCCAAGTTATAACAGCACTAAACATGAATTTATGACTAGTCCTTGCATTTACAGCTGTCACAGATTCCCATGGTCATATGATCAAACTCTAGACACTTGGCAACCAACATATATTTACGATGGATGCAGCATCCCAGGTTATGTAATCACGACATGTCACCTTATGAGCTGACTCCTGACAAGCAACGTATATGGGGAAATCCAGATTTGCGTAATGACCTCGTGGTTTGTATATGCCAGTTTAGGGAGACTGAATTAGTATGTATCCCAACCCTGAGATAACATTCAGATTGTTTTGATGGGAATCTTTTCTCTCCCTTCCTATTTTGCTGAAATTTAGTTTCATGACTTACTATAGATTTAATCCTAAACCTCCTTTCCATGAAACTTGTAACTCTGCCCTTGTAACCATTGAAATTCTGCCTCTCCCAACAATATGTTACTCTAGGTTGATGTCTTTTAACAAATAGCTGACTAATTTACCACTTTGTGATCTTCTGTGATCTTCTAATCTGCGAAGAAAAAAAAGGGGGGTGGTGTTTAGTTCTATCTCTGTAGTGTGTTTGTATGTATTTGAAGATATTGGCTCCTCTCTTATATACAGTTTTATTCTCTGGCCAAAATGCTTGACATCTAATTCTTCCTTTCTGCATGTTGATGCCATTTGATTGTTAAAAGACAATAACCCTGTGATTGCACCTAAATATTTTCAATCATTGGATTGTAAACTAGTTGTAAACACTGATTTTTTTTTTATTTTCCACCAGCCTGCACTGTTGTGTTTGCCATCAGGACTCCATGTGTGCATTTTAAACCATTCAGGCAGAAACTGATGAATCAGTAAATGGCTGATAATGAGCTGTTACAATAGTCCTTTCTTTTCTTTTTCTTAAACAAAAGATCTCAACAGTTGGTACGGCTTTTGTTTCAAAAGAAAAAAAAGAACTATTTTCATTAAAGACATATATTTAATAAGCCTCTCACAAAGTAAATAAAATAAAATTTAAGATATATTGTTTAAAAACAGGAATGCTTAAACAATTTCCTTTTTTCCCCACGGAAAAAAAAATAGTAATTATCTGAGTGATGATTTTTTAAAAGTTAGGTGAAGTAAAAAATATTTTCTGTTGTTCCGGGTGACTTTTTTCTCTTAACATTTTCTTTATCGTACTAAAGTTATAAAATTCATAGTGTTTCTTTAGAATTTCATTGTTTCTCTGATAAGCATTTTAAAGTCATTTCTATTAGATCAGATAAGTATTATGGTATGTCACATGGTCAGCCAGATTTTTAGACTGGATTTGGCATTTTTATCCACCTGTCAAGGTTCTTGGGATATAGGCAGATGTTATTGGTTGACAGTGTTAAAAGTATCTTAGCCAGATGTTAACTGTTCTTAGTATGTGTCAGAATAAAGGTGAAAGGGGTTCCTGACAGTTAGAACAATTAACCAGTGGAACAACCTGCCTCCAGAAGCAGTAAATGCTCCAACACTGGAAGTTTTTAAGAAGAGACTGGACAGCCATTTGTCTGAAATGGTATAGGGTTTCCTGCCTGAGCAGGGGGTTGGACTAGATGACCTCCAAGGTCCCTTCCAACTTTATTATTATTATTTCTCCTTAATTGCTGGTTGCTTGCCTCCTTGATTACTTTCCATCCGTTGTTTCTTGACCTGCCTTCAGGTGCTTTGGAAAATAAGTTGGCTCCCTCTTCTTTGTGGCAGCCTCTCAAATACAAGAATACTGCTATCATGTCACCCTAGTCCTCCCTACTCCTGCAACCGTTCTTCATATGTTTTAGTCTCCAGGCCTCTAATCATCTTTGTTGCTCTTCTCTGCACTTTCCCCCAAAGTTTCAACATCTTTTTTGTAATGTGGTGACCAAAACTGGATGCAGTATTCCAGGCGTGGTCTTACTAAAGTGGTACTAATACTTTGCATGATTTTGATTCTATGCCTCTGTTTATACAACCAAGGATTGTAATAGCTTTTTTGGCCGCTGCCGCACACTGCTGGCTCATATTTAAGAGATCATCCACTAGGACTCCAAGGTCCCTCTCAGAGTTACTGTTTTTGAGCCAGGTTAGTTATTCTGTCAATGCTGTATATGTTAGCCATTCTTGCTCTTAAAAGAATCAAATAAATAAATGCCTCAAATCTTGTACTTCTTGGCATTTCGACACCTGACTTCTTAAAACACCGCATAATTCTGACATTATGGGCAGGCAAGGTCTGTTCAATGCATTTATAAAATAGTGAGCACCATGTTTATACCTGCAAGTGACACATGACCTGTTATCTACAAAAATTGGTTTGATTCAGTGTTCCTGGAACAAAACCATATATAATCCTATGACTGACTACAGTCAGTTAAAATAACTCCAAAATGTCTTCGGTAAAGATATGCATGAAATACTTCTCAGCGAAAACAAACACTTAACAATTGTTTCATTTTCTGAAAAAAATCTGAAAAGTTTCTGAAAAGTTTTTAGTTTGGGTCATTTCATGGAAGAAAAAAAAAGGCAACGTGACTTTTAAAAAACAAAACTGGAGAATGCCATTTCAGGGGGTCCTTGGTGCTCTCTGAGCTTGTTGTTTTCTTGCGGATGATTCATTACCCAAACTAGGTAATATTTTCAGTTTTAGTAAGGGAGTAGGGTTTGTTCTCAAATGCTCCCCTACTAGCACTGATGATGTTATCTAGTTTGGGTTGTGAAATGTCTTCAGGAAACAACCAAGCTCAGAGAGCACCAAGGACCCCCTCATTTCAACTCTGCGCTGCAAATATCTTCTTTTATTGGTGCCGTTTGCTGTTTTGAAGAAAAGCAAACGCTGAGTCTCCAATCCCAAATCTGGAAGGGAAGCAACTTATTTTTCACCTCTGCCTGCCAGGAACCCGAGGACCGAAATGTGGGGCAAAGTCAGCAAGAGAGGAGTGTGCCAGGCAAATAAGCCCTGACAGACACTTTCAGAAATGTGAAATTGATTTCTTTAGCATACATGACATTTTCCGCAACTCGAGTTATATGGCTGAGTATTTCTGATGTAAATATTTTACAGTAATACCCGTGTCATAATAGCAGGTTTGTGCAGGACAGAGATAAAGCTGGGTCTAAAATTAAATCCAGTGGAAATGTACACACTTTGGAAGTAGAAGCTTGTTTCAGCAAGAACTGCACAAATTCTAAAGCAATGGTAAACAAATAGGGCTAAGTTATTTCACAGCTTAGTTTAGTTAACATCAAGTCAGGATTTGAATTGGATGGGAAATATGTGTGTGTGTGTATACACACAAACACACACACACACACACACATATATATATAGATATATACATACACATATGAGAATTAATTATGCTAAAAATTCGACTCTTGGGTATAGTCATAGTAAAAAAGATAAAAACCGAGTACCAAGAGGAATGAAATTTAAAAGTTTAAAAATTTAATAAGCCGAGCTTTCGTCAGAACCGTCTGACATCATCAGGGCGTTAAAACACATATATATGTATATGTACACACACACACACACACACATACACACACACACACACACCCCTAGCTAAGGGAGCCCTAGATTGGGGAGATATGATGACCCGGATCTCCTTTTCAACCCCATAAAACTTCATAGGATATCCAAATCTTATAAAATTCCAGAAAACTACTTCTATTCCCCACACTCTTTCAAACTACTGAGGCACATGCCATATTTCCTGCTGAGTTGAGCTTCTTGGAAAAAGAGGGAGGCAGAAATTTAATGCCGAGGGACATATTAGGGGGAAATGATGGAAGCAATAGCTGTTGCCTTGAAGACAGCAAACCGAAAGCAGTCTAGAACAAAGAATCGGGCGAAGAGGGCAAAAGCGAAATTTGCTTTAATAAAGACTGAATTAAATATTATTAGGTACACGTAAAATACAGACCTTCTCCCCATTATTTTTCTACTTTGTCACATTAAAAAGGGTAAGTTGGGGGCAAACTGTAGTGTTACAACCCTTTGTTTAGCAACCGTTCAAAGTTTAAACGGCACTGAAAAAAGGGACTTACGACGGTTGCAGCGTTCCCATGGTCACGTGATCAGGCACATATTCACAATGGTTGGAGCATCCCAAGGTCATGTGATTACTGGATTAACTTAACGACCACAGGACTTGCTCACTGTAATAGCTGCCTTAACCATGGCAAAAACGTTTGTCAACTCAGGAATGACTCCCTCTTTGCTTAGCAATAGAAATTTTGGTCCCAATTACTGCCTACAGCTGATATACGTAATTATATCCTTAAGCAGTTGCAAGTATCCTACCTGCTTGCAAAACAGGAAGGCAGTGAGATGGCGTGAGCTACAGTTCCTACAAGTCCACAGCCCCATCTTCTCCTTATCCTCTACTTTAGGCTGCTGTATCACAAAGTATCTTGGCGAAAGATACTTTCTCCCAAAGATGTCTCTACAAAATCTGGTTTGTGAAAGTATTATATATAGCATTAACTGCCTTTTTCTTTGGGGGAGATCAATCGTCTCTGTAAAGGATTGACTTTTCCCTGCTTTCTCTCCATCCTAAAAAAAAAAAAAAAAAGATTTTATGAAGGATTCACTCTTCCATGTGCTCTTGTATCACTCCTAAAAGTAAATCCTGCCCTTAAGAAATCTTTAGTGGATTTTTTTTTGGGTGCCTTTCTCAGAACTTTGGAGAAAGGACCTACTGCTCCGTTTCTCTGCCAACAAATTTAGTGGACAGATTTTTGGCTCCCACTAAGGCTCCAGCCTTAAGCCTTTTCTTTCAGAGGAAAACAGCCCTGTGATCCATGATCAGTGAGTGGTAGCCTGTCTTCCCCCAGCTTGGAGTGGTGGAGCGAAATCTAATTGATTCATACTTGAGCAACGAAGAGAGCCAAGAACCAGGGTGAGTTGTCATAATCTTTGTAGAGTGTTTCGAAAACTCCGGGCTTCATCTCTCTAATTGTGCGCTAGAGCTGTGGAGCTGTCTTAAGACTTGCAATTTATCTGCCTGGTGAGGCAAAACACTTTCTTATTAAAAACATATCTATCATGGTTAATGACTTGATTTCCCCCCCCCTCTCTCTCTCTCCCTCCCCCCAACCCCCCAAACACACTTTTTTTTAATACCATACAATGACAGGTGTAAAACAAAGCAGAGTGGCGTATGGGCGCGCAATATGCTTGCCGATTCGAGGCGCTTTGAACATCAGCATTCCTGCACCGTGCCAAGTAAAAAGACACCCGAGCCAAAGGGGGGGGGGAAATGGAGGATGGAGGATGGAGGGAGAGAGGGGAGGGGTTGAGGTGGAAAGCGGGTGGACGTCTCTAATGTGCGAAGACAATCTCTCTTTTATCATGGTAAACGTTAAAGCCAATTTTCGTACAACTTCACGTATACCTTTTATGGTAATCCTCCTTGAGGTCTCGTGGCTCATTTTACCCGGTAATCCGAAAGTAAACAATCACTGACGAGGGGTAGACTGTCACGGCTTACGAGCCCAAAAATCGTCGAATACATCCCAGTTACATTAAACAGACAAACAGATTGACTGTTTTGCATTTCTCATTTGACAACAGCTTGTCTTCATTTGCGGCCCACTGGTGGCTGAGCTTGAAAGCAAGGAGGATGTGGGGAGCCCCGGCCCCTGCTTTTCAATAACAGCAGATGCCAATGTTTAACTTTAAAATCAATCAATTCTTTGGCCTGGAGTGAGGAGAAGAAAAGGGTTCGCAAAGTGCCCGAAGGGGGTTTAACGGCGGGAAAAAAAATATACATGGAAGCCTAATTTATTAAAAAGAAAAAAAGAAGAAGGAGAAGGAGAAGGAGAAGAAGGAAGAGGAGGAGGAGGAGGAGGATCTTTGCAATTTTAGGAAACAAAGCATGTTAGGAAACATTTATAATTGAGATCTAGTGGAATTTCAAGGGGGAATAATATTGCCAAGGGGATCCCTTGCCTTGGGAGACAGTGAGCAGATAGTAGGACTGGCAAAATCTAGAGCTGAAACCCATACAATTTAATTCATTATTATTTTTCTTAAAAAAAAACCCAATAGTTAAAACTATGGTGAAAAATGGAGTGTGTGTGTGTATGTGTGTGGGGGGGGGGAACAGGAAAGAAAAACCAAAGCAGTCGTGTACGTATATTTTGGAAGACTATTCTATAAAAAAGTCTGCACAATTTTGTACATTCACATTCAATAGCTGCGTCCCAAAAGACACTTGTACAGACAGGGGTAATCTGTTTGCAGTTAATTTGTTGATGTAACTATGAAATACAAACTGGACGTAAATGAAACTGTATTTATTTAAATAATTCTTCAAGACTCTGTGCTTCTGTGCTGATTTTTCAGCCAGAAGTATTTTCTCTGGTTTTGACTACCATTGATTGTGTGTATATATGTGTGTTTTCTGTATTTTGCAATAATTCATCTGTCAGCTAACAAACAAAAACCTTTAGATTAATTTATTACGTTGCACCAGTTTATATATCCAGGTAAAGGCAATGGTAAAAAAAAAACACACTAACATGAAGACTAAAAACCAATATGTACTTTTCCTTACAATCAACAATAAAAATGAGAAAGATGTACAGTACTTATTTTATTCTAATTCCTCTGAGACAATCTATAATGTTTCTGATTAGTATCCCATACTTTTTAAAGGATTTACACAATTTTTAAAAAATTGTGTTGTAATCTATTTTTTTTTCTAGTCAGTTCTTGATAATTTCCCAAACAGATTGAAAAGTATTCCTTAGAAATAAGGAGAAATTTCCCGACACTTAGAATAACCGCAAACAGTTTTATACATCAGTCCATCAGTCCATTTTTGAAACTGCTAAATCAATCGCAAAGTGCATGCTTCAAATTTTGACTGTCCGTACAATCTGATTCCATCTAGGGGTTTGTAGCATCCAAATTCATAATCTATAGACATGATTTATCCATCTGTAAGACTGGAGATGTATTCTGATATCCATTAAGCAGGAGATGAAAGGCCATCCTTTTTAGATGGCAGTCATATTTGAAAATTTGAGAATAAAGAGACATATCCCAATTCACAAAATGATGACTGGATGAGGTTGATGGTATCCTTCAATTGTTAGGCTATAGATAGAGAGGATACAATTTTTATTTTCTAGGATGGTTTATAGAGTCCAGGTAAAACAGGAAATCTAGTAAGTGCCAAAAAAAGGTGACTGAGCCATTGATTCCACAGTGTGAATAACAGACACAATATACCTAATTTTACTCTTTCATTTTTAGTAAATGAAGTAAGTGAAAGCCTTGATCACAAGCACCCAAAGCTTGTAAACCACAATGATATTAGAAATGGCATTTAAGGACCAGATATATATTGAATATTTTCCTCATACTCTTTAAAGTTGATTGGGTTAGTTTAGCTCTTTAAGTTGGTGGTGTAGTTAAGGGGCTGGATTAGAAAGTAGGAGACTCTGAGTTCCAGTCCCGCCTTAGGCATGAAAGCTGCCTGGATGACTTTGGACCACTCGTTCTCTCTTAGCCCAACTCACCTCACAGGGTTGTTGTTGAGGGGGAAATAGTTGGAGGAAGGAGTATTATGTATGTTTGCTGCCTTGAGTTACTTCTAAAGTAACAAAGGGAAGATTTAGGACCAAAACCTCAGATACTTGTATTATTCTAAATAGTTGTCATCCATCCTATTTACTTCTGTTCTTCTGCTCTCTCTCTCTCTCTCTCTCTCATACACACACACTGACACACACTCTTGTGCATCTATTTTAATAATAAGAATCTGCTTTAGAAAAGGTTACTACCTAGAGTTATCTAGTATTTTTCTCTGCTGTCCTACTTGGAGGCGCCAGGGGGTTAATCACTGAAAGAGCATTTCTAGATCAGGTCAAGTGTCTTACATTTTGTGGACAAATCAAGTGTGCCCCAGAAACTCACAAGCATGGAGCAGAGGTGATCGTTGTGGTGCCTCACAGCTGATATGCCTTGGTTCAGAAGATAGTAAACCACCGTCAGGAATAGCATCCCTAAGTAGAGTAACTCAGTCCTTCATGAGTGCTATAACCTTTATTTAATTTATTTCTTGGTCTACAGACTTGGCTTGGTCCTTCTTCATTCAACTCTCAGTGTTACGAATAGAAAGTACGGTAATCATTATTATTGTGTTCATTTTCTTATAAATGGTTTCCTCCAGAATTGTTGGGATGCTCAAGAGCGTCCGTACCGTCCAATTCCTTTCTGACTAGATTAGCTTTGTTCTTGGGAGATTACAGGATAACACTTAGGCTGAGAAGTACTGGGTAGCAAAGGGAAGAGAACGGATTAGAAATAAAGGGAAGGAGTTCAAAAGATTTGGAGAATCCTCAAGGGCAAAGAAGGCAGATGGAAGGAGAAAACGCCAAGGGACTTTTTAAGACTAACAGTTGGAAAGGCTCCAGTATGTGATCAAACAGAACGGGCAGGGAAAGAGGAAAAGAAACAGAAAGGAATATTCAATGGATAGTTTTATTTGCTCTGATTCAGTGAAATACTTTTCATAATACAACATAACACCAAGTCCTATTATTTTACATAAAGAAAAAGTCCATTTGTGTTATGAACTGGAGCAAAGCAATAGAACCTTAATGATTGCCAGCACTTCGAGCAATCTACTGTATTTGCCATTCCTAGGAATTGTTTTAATGGATAATAATGCATGGAGAGAAGCAAAGAGTTTGCTTTTTCTTTCTTTTTAATTTATTGGCTGAACAGAAAACCATGCAGACAATGAAGGGTAGAAGGGTTGAGCACAGATTCCCTCCTATAAGCTAAACAAAAAAACCGCTCATTATAAACGGGTGGGGCCTCTGAGTTATATAGCTTTTAACCAAAGGCCAAAGGTTAGCCATTAAGAACTACGCAGTCCAAACAGGAGTCGGTCAAAGTTGCCGGAGTGGGAAGAAACTCAAATATTTGTCCTATAATTCTTAAGTTAGTTTACCCGGTGTGGCAAGACTGTGGGGGCGAGGCCTTTTGGAAATGATTAAATGGCTATGTTGAGGCTACAAATTGCTGCTACTTGCTTTTGTGGCTGGACTTGTTGCTGTTGAGTGATGTCGCCTATCATTGTGTTGTGTGCCCAGTAAAACATTCGAGCAGTGACAGATAGACCGCAAGTCACGGCTACTCCATCACTGCTGAAAGACCTGACTTGCTGGGAATTTGGAATGAGCACCTCCATTCCAAGCTCTGTGGGACTGGGCTTCTTCTGGGTGCATAGCCATAGCAGTAGCTGGTGCAAGTGCGTGGCATATGATGCTATGAAGAGCAGAGTGGCTGGCAGAAGATCAACAAGAAAAAGTAGAGGATTTCAGGGGAAATCTTTTGCAGCTTCTAGCGCTCGCAGTGTACTTGCAGATAGCTTTTCCCACAGGGGGAGGCAAGTAGCATTTTGCAAGAGCGTAGAAACGGATCGTTGTAGAAACAGCCCAAAGGCAAACGATCCTCAACTTACAACTGTCCACTTAACAATGGTTCCAATGAAAAACAACTTCTAAAAAAGTCAGTTACAACTTAAACTTGAACTGAACTTTGGCTGGATTGTTCTATGTCATTCTTAAAATATGCCTTTCATCCATGCATCTATGCATCCATCCATCCATCCATACACACACATACATATCCTTTGCTCATATCTATCTATCTATCTATCTATCTATCTATCTATCTATCTATCTATCTATCTATCTATCTATCTATCTATCTATCTATCTATCATCTATCTATCTATCTATCTGTCATCTATCTATCTATCTATCTATCTATCTATCTATCTATCTATCTATCTATCTATCTATCTATCTATCTATCTATCATCTATCCATCCATCCATCCATCCATCCATCCATCCAAGAACTCTTTAAAGCTTCTATGATTTATAAACTTTTTCAACCACATTGGTTCATTAGAAAATAATGATTGTGTTGAAGATGATGGTGATAATAACTGCTGTTGGCTGGATTCCATCTTGATTAAAACAATCCTACAACTGTCCAATTAGGAGGTTTTGTCTTCTGTTGTAAACAACAAAAAAATAAAATGAAAAATCAAACTAAAAATGAAGGAAGAAAGTGGTAAAATGGCTTAAAGCCTATTTTTTTTGTGGGCTAACTAAACTTTTCAAAATGTTGATAAAATATAAATTCCGTTGTCCCCCCCCCCCCTTTTTGTGACTCTTAAGATTATATGAATGGAATGGAAATGCAATATATGTGCCTCGGAGGAACCCATCTTGCAAATGAGTGATAGATTTTTGGAAAACATGATGCCTTGACCAGGTTTTATGTTTTCTGAGAAAACAAAAGCAAAAAGAGAGAAACGGAGAATGCTATTATGTCATTCCTTTCGCTTGCGCTGTCATTTTTTCCTTCCTGTGACACCTAATACGTTCCAGATATCTTTATTTACAAGGGACATTTCCCATCCTTCCAGTTCTTATTTTTCAGAAATCTTTAACCCTCTGCTTCACCCCATTTTCTTTTCCTGTTGATAGCTCTTTTAACTCATTTTTTAAAGTAGTATTTTTCTGAATCTTACCTGTGTTTGGAAGAAACTGTGGGCTCCTTGGTGCTTTCTGAGCTTGTTGGTCTTCTTGCAGACTTTGCATCACCGAAGTATATAACATCATCAATGTCATCACCCTCAGTGTCATCAAACTAGATGACATCAGGACTGATGAGGTTACCTGGTTTGGCAATAAAAAATGTCTGCAAGAAAACCACCCAGCTCAGAGAGCACCCAAGAAAAAATTATGTTAGAAAATCAGGGAAGGAAGTCTAGAATGAAAAGATATTTGATCCATTTTGATGCCATCTCCAATTGATTATTCCATAGAAAATGTAGCTGGGGGGGGATTTTGCATGCTTATTTTATGGAGGGACTATTTCTACTTTCCTTTATTGTTCTATACTTGAACTTTGAGATTAGCCATACTTTAATCTGTAGACTAAGTCGCTGGCTTTGTTGAATTACAGTTACCTTGGTGGTTAGCTCAAGACTTAAAGCATGAAATTACAACTCTCCCAGTTTAGTTTTGAGTAGTTCTTCTCTCCTGCCTTGCTGGGAAACACTCACCATTTTCTACCCCATTGATGTCCCGTCCAAAGGGGTCGACCGACTGTACAAAGGAAGGTTTTCCCGGAGTATAAATCATTCTAACCGACACACTAAAGAGATTTCAAGGATTGGTGTTCTCACATAAAAATCTGAGTACGTCTCTTCGAAGGAAATATGTCTCAGTGTCTTGGGTCCTTCTAGTGAATCTTTATTCCAACTAAAAACGAAGGAAACCGTTCTGCTCCTGCTCTGAAGGCTTGCATTGGCAAATCGATCTGTGGAGGAGGAATCAGTAGCGAGAGACCCAAAGGGCCAAAATGCCTCTCTTGAAGATTGTGTTATCCTCCCTCTTGCCAAGATGAGCAAAATAATGTCCTCATCGTAGAAAGTGTGCTTCTGTCATATGTCATGATGAGTACCAATTGAGGTGATTCCATAGGGGAAGTAATTATCCTACCTCAGATACATTATGCCAAAGACCTAGCTGTCTGGAGAAGACTGTGATGCTGGAAAAGGTGGAAAGAAAGAGAAGAAGAGGATAACCTGAGCAGGGTAGATGGGATCAGTGAACGGTAGCAATGGGTGCATCATTGCAAGACCCAACAGTACTGCAGCTACTTCTGGTGACTGTTGGCTGCTAGCAGTTTGGCAGTTCAAATCTCACCAACTCAAGGTTGACTCAGCTTTCCATCCTTCCGAAGTGGGTAAAATGAGGAGGACCCAGATTATTGTTGGCAATATGCTGATTCTGTGAAGCAGTATATAAATCTAAGTGCTATTGCTACTGCTATCTATCTATCTATCTATCTATCTATCTATCTATCTATCTATCTATCTATCTATCTATCTATCTATCTATCTATCTATCTATCTATCTTCTCACTAAGGGCTGAAAGCAATGTGATGGCACATAATTAATTATCAAGGAAACCGTAAAACTTGTAAATCATCATTCTGTCAATGGATCTTTATACCTGCAGACTACTTCTGAAGTACTGAAAAACATCCTTTAAATATCAGCTACTGGGAAGAAACAGAAAAACACCATTGATGGTCTTCTTTGTGCTCCCCCCCCAAAATCCCTTGCACTCAAAAAATTACAGAAAATTACTTTGGATTGCAATGAAGGCCTTATCAGGCTTTGGACATTCAGGCTTCCTTCTGCATTGCCTTGTGCTTTCTTGAACATGCCAAGCAAGTGTCATCTAAATCGGTGGAATACCCAGCATCCTTTGCCACTAACCCTTTTCAGCTCTTCTGCCACAAAACCCAGCTTAATATATTGTGAGTGGTTAGATTCATCCCTCTGCAGAAACTGGTGGTGCTGGTGTGGGAAACCAACATATTTCCAACCAAATTTTTTTTTCTGGTTGTGCTCCCTTAATCACATTCGTTCCAAGTCAATACTGAGTGTTACCTAACATACCATTCATTTTTGAGTTTTCCTAGGATAAAGTAGTTACAGAGTTGGGATGAAGGTTTGCAACTGTAGAATAGGAAAGAGTTTGCCCTGTCTTTTTCTTGGGGGCAGGGCAAGGAAGGTCTGTATGTAGAACTCTCTCAAAAGATACTAAACTCAAGAGAAAGTGTCAATGGGAAGAGAAAGAGAATTCATGAAATCAAGGTTGTTTGCAGGCTAAAACAATGTCGCAAACATTTCCACTGAGTTGGCTTGCTTACAGGAAACGGGTTCTTAAGGAGTCGCAAACATTGCTACTAGTGCTACAATCACAGAAGCTTTAAAGTATCGAAAGTATTTCCTATTTATTTATTGCAAATATTCAGGAAAGCAAAGCAAAGCGAAGCGAAACATTCAGGTCTGTAAAATAGGGCAGAACTTCAAATGCGAGTGAAGAAACAGTAGCCATTCAACTGATTCCCACACGTGTTGTGCTATGTTTTTAACATTAAAGGTTCTCCTATTCTCACCTGCATGGGTTTTGCTTTCTCAAATATTGAAGTGCCAACACAAACGCAGCTTGGACAAGACCAAAATGAAGAACTTGGGCTGAAAGGTCAGGAAAAAAAAAGGCCTATCTTTTGAGAAGAAGCCCAAATCTCTTTAAAAAAATGAACTTGGTGCCATGTTGTTTCTATGAGTGACATAAGCTTTTATTCATGTTTACATGAGAGGAAGTGGAATTGACTGGGGCAGCCCCTATGCAAAGCACATAGCCATGTTTAAAGATGCTGAGCAAAAACTAGAAAGAAAACGAGTCATTCTGCCTTGTTTCAGAGAACTTTGATCTGTTTTCTTTTCTTTCTTACTAAGGTCACAAAAAACTTTTCACCTTCATTGCCGATCTCTTTCCCAGGTGCTATAAAAAGAGCTTGGGTTAATTTTCTAAACATTTCAGACTGTTCCAATATGGGGCACTTGGATTTCTTAGGAATTGTGAACAAGTAACTTACCAGTCTAGCTCCTACACAACTGTTGTGATCTGAAACATTAGTATTTCTTGGCATATGATCCCTGGAGTCCAGGATTTAATAAGGAACGAGAGCATCGTTGATAGAGAATTGATAAGTTGGCAAATATATGAAACATAGATGAAAAGATATGAAAAATATGTTTGGGTATATGTTTATATAAATCAAACATATAAAGAATGGTTCTTGCAGGAGTTGGGTGTGTCTAGTCTAGTAAAAAGAAGGACTAGGGAAGATAGGAAAGTGTGTTCCAGTATTTGAGAGACTGTCACAAAGTAGAGGGGGGAGTCAACCTATTTACCAAAGCACCAGAAGGCAAGACAAGAACCAATGGATGGAAACTAATCAAGGAAAGAAGCAATCTGGAACTAAGGATAAATTTTCTAATGGTGAGAATAATCAACCAGTGAAATGCCTTGCTTCCAGGCGTTGTGGGTCCTCTATCACTGGAGGTTTTCAAGAACTTGTCTCAAATGCTATAGACTCTCCTGCTTGAGTAGGGAGTTGGCCTAGGTGACTTCCAAGGTCCCTTCCAATTCTATTATTCTGTTAAACCTCAGACTTGACAGGGGCAGAATACTTGAGGAGAACAGCACCCATGAAAATGTTTATCTCTGATTCTATTTCATGCACCGGTTCCTCTCTGTCATTAAAGCAGAGAAGAAAGTTTTGGATTTATATCTAATTCATGATCATCAAGTTGTAGATTTTCTTTGTGTTTTAAGTTAGTTTTCTTTCTTAGATGTAAGTTGTGACTTTACGCATTGGGTATTATTTTACTCCTAAAGATTCAACTGGATGGCATGAAAGTCAGGAGGTTCAAAACAACACAATATATTGCTGTTTGTACTGAAAAAAATCTAGAAACATCAGTAGGGTTGGAAGGAAATTAATAATAACAGAAGTAGTTTCTCCACAGGGGTCTGGATGTTCAAAGTACTATATGAACATTAACTAATGAAACCACTGATGGCTTCAATTGCATAATGATTTCTAACAATTGGTCACTAAGACCAAACAAAGCAAAGCAACAGTGACTGGGTGCAACATTTAATATTCAGCCATGATGCAGGTGAATTTCTATTTAAATTACAGACAGGTATACTTGCATTTTTCATCTCTTCTCAACACAAGCTACTTCCTCCCTTTGTTAAAGACAGTTGTATCCTGATTTATAGAACCCTTTTGGTATCACTCAATATTATCTAAATTTTGGCATCTCTATCCATACTAACCTCGCATGTTGCATAAGAACTCCAGATGTTGGTTAGGCTATTATTAACTCCTGACTGGAACATCTCTTTTCCATAAAGAAGCATTGGTCAATGAATCTAGTAGCCTTTTAAATTATCCCCCACTAGCCATAAAGCAGCAAAACATTGAAGCATTGAAAGAAACATAAATGGAGGCTAGATCTAGGCTTCAATCATATTGATGCCATCTCTACTTGATAGTCTCAATGGGACTCATTAGAAGGCTCTCCATTGTGGTCCAATACTTAACCCAATGTATTGCTACAATGCACCTTTCCTGCTTTAGATTTCTCTTAAAATAAGTAAAGTAAATCAAAGAAGAAGAATTGTATATTCATGGACCACAGCTCTGTCGTCATCGTTGCTTTAAGATGGAAAATAAAACGGTTGATATTATGCAGGGTGATAATAGTCTTCAGGGTACTGAAGTACAAAACTTCAACTGATTTTCCTTCATGCCTTTGATTAAGTTCTTCCTATCAGTTTGGTGTCTAAACAGATATGGCTTTTGTCTCAAGTGAAGTCATCCTGTTTCTCTACTGTAGTAAACTTTTCTCCTTGTTTTGGATATATTGGTCTTGGACATATTGTACAGTTCAACCTTCTAACAAGCAAAGTCAATGAGGAAGCCAGAATCCCTTAACTGTGTTACTAACTCAACAACTGCAGTGATTCACTTAACAACTGTGGCAAGAAAGGCTGTAAAATGGGTGTATAACAGTAACACAATTTCTCCTGAGCAGCATTTTACTGGGACATGTACAGGCTTCTGCTTATCAAAACCTACAGATTGGTTTTCCTTCTAAATCATAAATTATCTCAACTCTTCTCCAGAGTAGGAGGATAACTATTGATTTGTAGGGAGGTGATATGCGGACTATTTAAATATAATCAATCAGGTGATCTGTTAAAAAGATGGATTATTAGAATCATAGAATTAATCAAGGGCAAACTCTGCAATCATTTACCGTAATATCATCACATGTTCTAATTGTTTAGCACAAGATTATTAATACCACTGCAGCTATGTTTCAGCGTAGCTCTTTCCTCTGCATTCAGCAAACCTGTTTGGTGCTTTTCAAAAATGCAGGGTAGAAATGTCTTAAGCAGTAGATAGAAGCTTTAGAAGGCCAGATCCTGAAGTTGAAACTCAAGTACTTTGGACACCTAATGAGAAGGAAGGACTCACTGGAGAAGGGCCTAATGCTGGGAAAGATGGAGGGCAATAGAAGAAGGGGACGACAGAGAATAAGGTGGCTGGATAGAGTCACTGAAGCAGTAGGAGTGAGCTTCAATGGACTCCAGAGGACAGGAAGGCCTGGAGGAACGTTGTCCATGGGGTCGCGATGGGTTAGACACGACTTTGCAACTAACAACAAGAAGCAGACAGAACGTGCTGCACCCTACAAGATAACCAAAGTGAATTGTTGATGCAGTGACTCAATTCATGCCAGATATGGGAATGGTTGTGTTCCTACCACAGGCTCAACCCAGAAACTGACCCATTCCAAACTGATCTAGCATATTGTATGGATTTAGCCTTTTGAAGGGTAGGTTTGAAGGGCGATCCCCTCCCACATAAGTGGGGACAAATCTGCAAGCTCAGGGTACTATCAGTCAGGTGACATCTACTTTGGGGAAGATGTCATAACTTGTTCAGTTGCAGTGTGTATAAGTGAATTATCTTAAACCACATCTGATGGTTTAATTCTCTCCCCGATTTCCCTTTTTATATTAGACAGGTTTGCCTGAGTTCCTGATGCTCTTAGGAATCCATTCAAGCAGTGGAGAGAAAAAAAAACACTAATTTATTTTGTTGCGGTTCCCCTTCAGTGTTTTTCTTCTTCCCCAGGAACATATTGGATTGCACTCTTAGTCATTTGTTTATTTATTTCTTCATTGCCTGCTCAAGGTCCCCTTTGCAAGGATAGCAAGCTGTAAAACGACTCTGATCCATTAAGTCTTCGCAGGTCTTGTTAACAGTTTGAAGCTCCCATTCCAATTCTACTTGCTAGGAGGCACATTCTGGCTGGAGATGAATTCCATAATCATCTGGGAAAGACTTCTATTCAGCCGTCTGACTAAATGAAGCTTTTACTCTAGGCTGAAGCAAAAGAAAGAGAGGAGAGAGAGAGAGAGAGAGAGAGAGAGAGAGAGAGAGAGAGAGAGAGAGAAGAAGAAGAAGAAGGAGGAGGAGGAGGAGGAGGAGCAGGAGGAGCAGGAGGGAAGGAAGGAAGGAAGGAAGGAAGGAAGGAAGGAAGGAAGGAAGGAATCTCTTCCCACTTAGCAAAAAAGATCATTCTAGGGCTTATCCAGCTGGGAAGAGATTTCCTCTTGAAACCACAAAAAGGTCTTCTTGAATATGAGATGTTAATTGCACCAGGAATTTAGGTTCCCTAAGGATTCAACAGCTATGGCTCTTAGCAATAATTGGGATTAAGAAGGAAAAGGGCACATGGCTTCATGATGCTATTTACCCCAATTCCTGAAACTAAAATCTTAAAGACTCTTCCTTGGTGGCCAATAAAAGACATGCACACATAATTTTGGTCAAAAGAAGCTGCACTCTACATTGCCCATGGCTCAAAATGTTTGGGGACATTTTGAAGTCAAATATATGCAGGACCAGAAGGGAACTCACTTATGCACAGAAATGCACACAAAGGTTCATCGCTTTAACTTAGCATGAGTTAAAAAGAAATAACAAAGATGTTTGGCTAATCTGTTACAGCACTTACCTATTTCTGTTTTTATATTTCATGGGTGGGTACATATACAGAAGAATACAGAGTGAATGCTTCAAGAACAGACATTATCGTTCCAAGAGATGAGTTTAAAAGCGGGTATTATGTTCTAGCGATCTCTCTCTTTGGGGTAATCACATTGAGATCTTTGCAGAGAATATTAATGGCTCCTTCAAAAGAATGCTGTGTGGCAGAGACTGGCCCTATCTGTAGACCCAATTATCTCCAGATCAACATCAACCAGCAATTGGGTGACCTTGGAGAACAGTTACTGATCAGAGGAGATGGATCCTTCCATAAATCTCATCGTCACCATTTCAGGGATAAAGACTCTTTTTGGAATGAGGGTAGATTCGAGATTTTGTATCTATACAGTCACAAAATGACTGAGATGGAAGATTTACTTGTTCATGCAGTGGATGCTGTTGGGCTGTGATCAGTCACAAAAACTGCTTTAGCATACTGCAGACTTATTTCCCAGAGACTCTTGCGGACTCTAGAGGTATTCTTGCAACTAAATATGATGCTATGCTTGAAAGATGAACAGCTTTATCTTTGTTTTTTTAATATGCTTTTCAAGTAAGGTGAGACAATTTTTTTTCCATGATGTGCATCAAAGAATCTTTGATCTTCTTTGTCAGCTTCTATAGGAAGTTTGCTGTGAAGATCAAATGAACTGGAAGAATGAATTGTGTTACATTTCCATTACACAGCTTAATGTTGTGTATGTTTGTCTAAAATGGCAGCACCTTGTCCGACCATATGTTTGGCAGGGTCAGTCCTGGTTAACATTTGGTTGGGATACCACCAGAAAATCCAAAACAACTTGGAAGCTTGGATACTCACAAACTTGTTTTTGATCAGATCAAAATTAAGCTACAGAAAGTTTTTTAACGGGAACATTTGACTAGTAGCACCCAATTTAACTTTAAGCTTGTTAAGATGGAGTTTTCAAAATTCATTTACTAGAAACTGTTTTATGGACAGGAGAGGTAACTAACCAATATTTTTTATGATAGAGGAATGTGAAGATGTTCCGAGATAGTAAAATTTTGCAAACTATTATTCACTCTCTTAGACTGAGAAGCCTGTAACATTGGTACTGCTACCCTTTCTGTATTATTGTCAAGAAAACTGTATGGACTTGTCCATGAAATCATAAGAAACAATGTGGGAAGACAAAAAGAGTTTATTTATCTTTCTATCTGCCCATTCATTTGTTAATTAACTGAATATTTTTATTGGGAAGGAAACAGGGCCAAAGGATCTTCGTGTCATGATTTTTGAATTCGAATTAAAGAGACTTTGGAGATTGATGCTGGATAAATTGATCAGTGAACTTTTTAATTAAAAAAATGTTTTGCACGGTATAAAAGTCAATGGGACCATTCCAAGTGAAAGTATTAACAGAGCTTTGAATAATGTTGAATTGATTATTTAATTGGTTGAATCCTCTGATTAGCTGATTGACAAGAACATTTTCAGTGTGAAGAGAAATGAGCAGATTGTTATTTCCTATCTTGCCTTCAGATGCTTTGGAGACTAGGTCAACCTTTTCTTCTTTGTGACAAACCCTCAAATATTGGAAGACTGCTATTACATCACTCCTAGTCCTTCTCTTTGTCAGAATAGACATACCTAATTTCCACAACTATTCATTTAGCCGCCAAACCTCTTACTGTGTCATCTTTGTTGCTGTTCTCTGTTCTCTGTACTCTTTTTAGAGTCTGAACATCTTTTTTTGTGCTGTGGTGACCAGAACTGGGTGCAGTATTCCAAGTATGATCTCCTTAGTGCAGTTTTATAAATAGGTACTTCTTTAATTTCAACCGTATCATTTACCAGGACGTAGGTAGTATGGCTTCTCTATCATAGCACCTAGAACAGTATCCTTCCAGAAATCGGCATGCTTTGTGTAATTTCCATCCATAATTTCAAAAAGTTAATGAAAACTTGGGTGTTCTCCAGGGGTTAGCGGTTGAACCCTTATAGGATTTGTGCTTGTTATAGAGTTTGCCTTTGGATGCCTATGATCTCTTTAACTCTGATATTGTGCCTGCTTTTTCAAGTGTAAGCCACCTGGAGTCATTTGGAGTTGGGCAGCTCTCTAAATTGCATTACATAAATAAAATTAATAGCAGAAAGGTGTGTATGTCTTGTGTAAGAGCCAAAGCACTTCTCCCAAACTGCTTTTGAAGGAACTCTATTCTTCTTAGGCACAGCAGCAAAATTGCTACCGTATCTCACCAGCATCTTGTAAGAAGAGACAATTTATGGCCTATGATGGAAGGTAGAGAGAGAGAAAGAGGGAGAGAAAGAGAGAGAGAGAGAGAGAGAGAGAGAGAGAGAGAGAGAGAGAGAGAGAGAGAGAGAGAGTATGGTTATGTATGCTTAATCATCAACATGCACAAGATTTAGATCACGCTAAAGCTAAACCAAATTTTAAAGTCCTAGCACAGCCTCAGAGCATTTATTATTGCAATAGATAAAATAATTTAATGGACCTTAAATGTTAATGGGTGCTGAGATTTACACTTTAATTGTATTTAATTTAAACCATTCTGGGTTTTATGGGAGACTTTTATCTTTCTGTCCACAAAGAAATAGCCAACTATATCTTTGCCTTGAACAACAGGGGGGCAGATGTCTTTTAGGCAACCTGTAATTACGGGCTATATTGGTATCTTTCATATCACTCCTTAGAAATATTTTAATTGAAGCAATTGGTGACTTTGTCTAAACGGGGTGGGGGGGAGGAACTTCCTAGCAAATGAAGGTAAAGTAAAGCATGAAAGAGAAAAGCTTCCCCAAATGGAAATGTCTTGTAATAAATGTGAACCAGGGCTTCTATGTCTTGCTATTATCTCCTCAATTATTTTTAAAAAAGTAACACTTTTATTGCATATTTATAGGCTGTGTTCACACAACACATATAGTTCACTCATATAGTTAGAAGGCTAATGGCTGCATTCACGCAACTGGATACATTTCATTAGTTTTAATCTTGTTTCTTAA
Organism: Protobothrops mucrosquamatus; assembly: GCF_001527695.2. Classification (NCBI taxonomy): domain Eukaryota; kingdom Metazoa; phylum Chordata; class Lepidosauria; order Squamata; family Viperidae; genus Protobothrops; species Protobothrops mucrosquamatus. The sequence goes on from NW_015386813.1 coordinate 752,932, forward strand.
TCTTGTCCGTGTGTGTGTTTGTGTGTGTGTGTGTGTGTGTGTGTGTGAGAGAGAGAGAGAGAGAGAGACAGATTCAGAAAATAGATTAACTTGTTAAACATGTTTAGTATAGTAAATGCAGGAATTCACATGAGCATTGTTCATGCAGCTCTGAATTATTTCCTCTACACATCCACTACACCCCCTTGGCACTCCCTCTTCTTTTCCCCCTAGGTTGCCCTATCATGTTCCTCAAGAGAATTTCAATTCACAGATTGTCGTTCTCAGCTACTGCTGTTGAATGAATTCATAGTCATACGTCAATTAATGTAGGATCAGAGGACACTGTCTCTTAACATTTCTGACTCAAAGTCCAATTAAACATCTGGAATGTCTTGAGGAATTTGTAGGAGCAACATGAACATTTTTAGAGTCAAAAGAGGACTTGTTCAGAGAGTAAATGGTGAATGGGTCAAGAGCTTCCTTCCTTCCTTCCTTCCTTCCTTCCTTCCTTCCTTCCTTCCTTCCTTCCTTCCCTCCCTCCCTCCCTCACAGCTTTAAAACTCCTTGATTTAGTTTTAAACTAATGAAAATTATATTGTTATTATTTATGCTCATTTAACCCACATATTTAGTTTGTTATAAACAAAACAGATATCGCAATTCACAATTTTTAAATTCTCTATTTGCATTTTATTGGTCTGAGATTGTATACAATATAAATGAATTCTACTCTATGATGAAACACAAATTAAACACCCTTCAAAAGAATAACCAAAATAGCTTTGTCTTTCAAAAGTCAATCTGACCCAGAATTCAACACAACTGGAAACCCCATTTAGATCACAATTCTATATACGGACTTTTACCATATCCCAACATTTAGATTGTTCTGTTTTCACAGCAAGGACAAAGAAAGAGACATATCACAATAAAACCATGATGAAAAAAAGCAGAAACAAACTAAAATAGCATTTTCCTGAGTTTGCAGTTCAGTTCTGGGCATAAAAGCTAACCGAAAAGTATATATGATGGGGAAAGACATACACAAATGGGATGGCTTCAGTGTGGGCAGAATAAGGAATATCTCTCATAAATTCAATATAACGTTGAAAATAAGAGTGGAAAGGACCTGTGAGACGTGCAAAACTGACAAATTAAAAACTGCAGAGAATCTCCTTTGATTGTGGCTACACATAAATTCAAATGCAAATAATTGATTAGAGCCCCTGGAGCAATACTTAAAGGAGTCCCTCGATATTTTGAAAAATTGAATTTATTGGAGCTGAATGCCCTAATTTTACAACAAAAAAAAAATTACTTTGCTTGGAATTGCCTACATCCTTAGGCACTACCTTAATCAATCTTAGGGTCTTTGGTTAGGAACTGAACTTTTAAGTTTTCATCAGTTTTAGGCAGCAGATTACTCACGATCCTCATCATTAATATATTTTGATCCTCTTATTTATAGGCTTGGTTGCATCACTCTCAGTTTTGAAACGAAGCATTAAGTGCATTGCATTTTTTTTTTTTTGCTTCCTTCAGGATGAGATGAGGCCAGTGGCTCATTTAGAACTTTACACTGAATTTAACTCAAACTGCTGAAAAATGACTCTTCAATCATTGCTAACCATTTGCTCGGTGGGAAATTCCTGGCAGATTCCACACTTGTCTAATCCAATTTCCTACCATAGCAGACTTTTTTCCCCCTCTACCGGACACGTAGCAGGTGACACAGAGGGCTTCAAGATGCTATTTGGGTGGAGCAGATAAGCTGGTTTCCTAGAGTTAGCAATGCATTGGCTCCTTTGGGGAAGAGGATAGCAGATAAATGCTGTGTGATATGCTGAAACAGTGATATTAGGAACCATCTGGAACCTCACGGTTGCATTTATGCAGACTCCACTCTGTCCATGTGAAGTGCCTAGGAGATACGTATTTTCTTGACCAATATGTGCAACTTGTTCAAGGCCTGCTATTTTACTTGGCTATTAATTGGTTTCCAGGCTCATTAAATTAGAACAGTGGTTCTCAACCTGTGGGTCGGGACCCCATTTGGGGTCGATCGACCATTTCACAGGGGTCGCCAAGCAAGGCTGTCCGCCATTTTTTTGTCCGCCATTTTTTTTGTCCGCCATTTTTTCCCCTTTTCCGGCGGGTGCCTTACCTCCCTTGGGCTGGGCCAGCTGGTGGTCGGCCTGCTCCGTCTCTGCCGCTTGCCAGCTACGCCTCGGCCGGCGCAGGGGGCGGAACCACACATGCACGGCGCTCCCAGGCAGGGAAAGTCCTCGACTTACGACCGGTTTAGTCCTCGACTTACGACCGGTTGGGGTGGCGGCATTAAAAAGGTTGAGAACCACTGAATTAGAAGTTGTATTTGAATCCCATAGCCTTCTTTTACAGCTCTGGCCTAAAAGAGGCACCTGGTCAAAATGAAATTGGTGACTGATTTCTCAAAGGAATACAAAGGAAAGGGGCATGTAGTGGCTTTGGAGAGTACTTTTAACATGCTCAGACGCACATAGTGAATTCTCTCAAAAGAGAAAGGAAAAGAAAACTTGCCAATATTATTCCGTTTGCTTTCACTTTGGCAACCAGCAACTAAAAGGTAGACAGGGGAAAAAAAAGGGTGGACTTTCCCTCCATTATATAAAAAGTCAATTTTGATGCTGACTGTGTCTTTTAGAAGAGGATGGATTTACCTGCTTTAGTTCGGTAACATTTTTATTGCTATTGCCAAGACTTGGTTATGGAAAAAGAACAAAAAAATAGGATTTGATGTTGAAACTATGTTTGCTTGTTTACATAGATTTAAAGAATGCCTGACTCCAGCCAAGTCTGAGTGCTTTACTTCATAAAAAAAAACTAGACTAGAGATTAGACATTCACCTGTCTGAGACAGTATAGGTTCTGTTGCTTGAGCAGGGGGCTGGACTAGAAGACCTCCAAGATCCCTTCCAGTTCTATTCTATTCTATTCTATTCTACTCTATTCCTCACTTATTCTATTCTATTCCTCACTTATTCTATTCTATTCTATTCTATTCTACTCTATTCCTCACTTATTCTATTCTATTCCTCTTATTCTATTCTATTTATTCTATTCTATTCTATTCTATTCTACTCTATTCCTCACTTATTCTATTCTATTCTATTCTACTCTATTCCTCACTTATTCTATTCTATTCTATTCTATGCTACTCTATTCTATTCTATTCTATTCCTCACTTATTCTGTTATATTCTATTTTATTCTATTCTATTTTATTCTATTATTCCTCACTTATTCTATTCTATTCTTCACTTATTCTATTCTATTCTATTCTATTCTATTCTACTCTATTCCTCACTTATTCTATTCTATTCCTCACTTATTCTGTTCTATTCTATTCTATTCTATTCTACTCTATTCCTCACTTATTCTATTCTATTCTATTCTATTCTACTCTATTCCTCACTTATTCTATTCTATTCCTCACTTATTCTATTCTATTCTATTCTATTCTATTCTACTCTATTCCTCACTTATTCTATTCTATTCTATTCTATTCTATTCTATTCTATTCCATTCCATTTCATTCCATATTTTCTATTCTATTCTATTCTATTCTATTCTATTCTATTCTATTCTATTCCTCACTTATTCTAGTCTATTCTTCACTTATTCTATTCTGATTTTAAGTATGGTGGGACCTGCAAATGATGTTTTTTTGAGGAGCAAACTGTGCAGGGGAAAGAGGCCAGCCTTCACAAAATTTGACTGAAGCTATGAATTCCTCTTTAACAGTTTTCTTCCTTCTTATTCTTGTTCTCCTTATGTGTTCTTTTTGTTCTCCACTCACTCATTGAAAGCAGGCCAGATGTGTCCACAGGTTAAAAAAAGTAAAGTTTGCAGCCACAACATTGCAGTCAAAGCTCTGCCCCAAACAAAGATAGATACTCTTACAGCAGATTATGATGTCAAAAACAAAAGCAAGACTAAGTAGCTTGAAGATTAGACGGATTCTGTTTTCCCAACCTTTTCTTAGCCTGCAAATGTTTCTGGTTTGCCTCCACTGAAACCTTGTACAGAGTGACCCATATTTTGCATGCCTAAGCCTGTGGCATGTTAGAATATTCCTTTATCATGTGCAAGATTTGACCTCAGAAGGCTATGTTTAGGAAAAAGGGATACATAACCATGTAGGAAATGCAAATAAGTGCGTGTTCTAGTAGGGAAAATTGGCTTGCCAAATAGATACAATAAGAAAAGGAAAGAAAAACATTGTGCATAAAAACAGCTAAGAATTTCCTTGTGGCGTCTTGTTTTGCTTAGGTTGCCAACTGAGACAGAAATTGTCTGGAGCAGAGGTTGTGCCCTCACTCGAGTGAAGAGAATAGTTGTTAATGTTGCACCAAACATGTGGGATGAGTATAAAGGTGTGTGCTAGCAAGATGTGGAGCTTGACCTGTGTTTTTCTATGGACTTTTGTGACCGCTCAAAGAGGCTGGTTTGGACACTATATAAATTTGTCAAGAGGCAAATTTACAGGAAGAGCAAATACCAGAAACCAAAGATTAACCTAGTTTAGCCCTATAGAAGGAAGCTTGGAAATGAGTAAGGATTCATTTCCCCAGACTGTGGCAAAGGAGCGCAAGAAAGAAGAAAAAGCCTTAAAAAACCAGGAACTGTCACAATGTTTATTTCGTTTAGAAAACTTCATTCATTTATTTTTACTGTGCTTGGGGTGGTTTTTATTTCCCCCCCCCCCCTCTTGCAAGCGGTTTCCATATGGCTAAATACATAGATTTGGTTTGCAAAAATCCCTCTAATTTGGGAAGGAGCTCACCCTGAATACAGGCTGATCGGAACAGGGAAAATAAAGTTTTATAGGAGTGGAAGAGCAGAAAGAATTACAGCAGGAGAGGGAGAGAGAAAGTGTTTATCAAACAGCTGAGGCCATTCTCTTTTCTAGCCAGATATAATTATCAATTCTTAAGCAGCAAAGGACAAAAGAGGAACTGTCTAGACTATCTCACTTACAAGATATTGATTGTCCCAGTGGTAAACTGGTTAGTATAAGTGTATTTGGTTGGAAAGGTCATGAGTTTTAACACCTGGCAGAAAGCTATTCAACCTTGACATAAGTCAAATTATTGCAGTGTTGCTGAAAAAGACTTTCTAAGGCTCAGTTTTTCACCCCCAAGGATATTTGTCTTTTATTCTTTGGAAGGATCCCTGTTCAAGACAAAAATTGCATGCATTTTAATTCCTTCTGAAGAGTTGGATATTGCCCTTCTGGTCTCCAATTTTTGTAATAATAATCTCTTCTTTTTAAAGTAACTGATGTGGAGAATATTCGATACACGGGGGCAATTACTTGCTGTTGTACCAATGAGTGATGTAATTTTAATAAATATTGTATTTAAAATAAATTATATTTAGATTGTCCTACCTACATCCTTGACTGGATCTTGCCCATTTTGAGGTAGGGGCATTTGTACCGTAGTCAAAATTCAGCAAAAGCTCTTGCAGCAATTTGTTTACACCCATAATACGTAGGCAAAGAGCAGAGGTGGCTATTGTCAACCACTGAAATGGTATGTGAGAAAGGCCTTGGGAGATGCTGCTTAGAGAATGGGCAGATAAGAAGCAGCATAGCCCACAGGCTGGATACTAGGCTGGCCAAGATGGTTAGAAGAGACCCTGTCTAATTTCTGAATCTGTAAAGGAGACAGCAGGAGGTTTGTACTTTCAAACTTGCAAGGTTGATGTTAGCCTTACGTGATAGATCAGAAAGGAAATATAGCAAGATAACCTAATTCTATTTTATTGTGAAGCTACATGAACAGAATCTTGCAAGTCTAAAAGTAGGACTCTTTTGCCAACTCATTTAGTCCAAGAAATTCCATCACTTTCCAAGATAACAAAGGACATCAGCTAACCATAGATCTGTGCACCAAGCTAAGAAAACCTAGCCACTTCAACAGTAATAGATATTTAATATGATGGGCAGAGTTTTCCTCCGACCTGTGTGGTGTTCTTTGCCAACAAACCAAAGTTCCACCAATTTGCATACAGAGATAGATACTATCATTAATGAATCTGAGAATGGAAGCTGTTAGTGAAGAAAGAAAAACTTTCAGGCACCAATTTAGATAAATTATCCGATGCTTCATCTATCAACAGATCAATAAATAAATTTGACTAAAGGGAAATGCACTGAATTATGTACCAAAGTACAATGCAGCATTTAAAGCTTAATGGCTTTGAATTATCGAGAACTTCAACCATTTATCAAAGTGCAAAGAAGCAATTATTTTGGAAATATTGTTCCTTTTTTATTTATCACAAAGCCATTTCATCCCTTTTAAATATTGCTATTTTGGTTGCTTAAAGAAGGGTTTCTGAAATGATGGAAAGCAAGAAAC